>NW_017307693.1:185923-189521 GCF_000935625.1 Nanorana parkeri
CCTATGAGTATCGGAGCTTTTAAAGGTTTATTGATAGTTGTAGCTGCTCCATATGTCTTCTTTTTCTGCATGGATACAATACTTTCAAAAACATTAAAGGGGAGCTTCAGCCACTATGTAATAGTTGGAAAGGGTATCGTCACTTCCTGTCCCTGTGACTTGATATTGGTGTTACATTTAACAATAAAAAGTCTTTACTGAATACCGTGTGTGTAAGAGTTGAGGATTTCAGATTTGATTACCATTTGTGTTCACGTTGGGTAATTTCCCTCCACTTCCTGTCTCAGAACTGCTTTTAAAACCATGAAATGAAGAATATCTTTGGCTGGCATTCCATCAAAGACCCTTTTTAACCTTCAGGATTTTTCATCCTCGTTGGGTTCCTTGACATAAGAAAACAAATAGTTTCTCAGAAGAAATAAGGAGTTCATGTAAATAGGAGAACCTTGTGTACTGTTGGTGTTGACGTTGTGAAAGTGGACACTATAATTCGGGGGAATTGACCTGCGGAGGGGAAGTCATACCGGTCCATCGAGTTCAGCGTCTCTTCAATCAGTAAACTTCAACACACCTTTGCAGCAGGTCACATTGTCACGTATGTGTAAACAGATTGTCAATTCCCTTTCAATGTGGAAATGGATGGAGATCATTCCATGACAAGAAAAGCTGTGCAACAATCCCGCCATGTGTGTGCAGGGCCGGATTTACTCTCCCTGCCGCCCCAAGGCCAGGTTCCGCAATACGCCCCCCCTTCCCATCAATATAGAATGGCAACCAGATGGCAGGGTTAGTTTCAATTTTTTTTATTGTTGTTTTTAACTTTTTTATCACTTTTTTTTTTTTATTTTTGTATTTAAGTATTTCTTTTTTTATTTTATTTACTTTTTTTAAATTATTTTCTTATTTTTTAATAATTTGTTTCTTATTATTTTTTACTTTTTAATCACCTTTTTATTTTTTTATTTCATAACAGGGTTTTTTTACATTTATTTAATTTGTTGTTTTTTTTTATCAATTTAAAAAAAAAATTCCACCTAACTTTATTGCTATCACACAGGAGAAAACAATCCCCTGTGTGATAGCAATTGGAGGCGACAGGTTCTCTTTATTGACCCCTGTCGCCTCCAATACAGGAGCTCCAGCACAGCACTGTGCTGGACCTCCTGTGACAGGTGAGAGAGGAAGGGCACGGCACAGCACGGCTCTCCCCTCTCACTGTGTACCAGGAGCGGCAGGGTTAGTTTTAAATAGACGTAGGTGCGGGGGGAGGGGAGGAGGCTGCACACTGTTTACATGTGATCTCAGCGACATCGCGGAGATCACATGTAAACAAACAATCGGCTTCCCTCACTCTACATTTAGCGCGGCTTGTGCAAACTTGGCGCCCGCAACTTCCCCACAAGGACACCGCTGCCGCCACTTTGCGCCCTGAGGCCGTGCCTTGGTGGCCTTGTGGGGAATCCGGCCCTGTGTGCGGAGTACGTACAATCACAAAGATGGATGGTGAGAGCCTGTATTGTATAAAAAGCTAACCATACACTGCTCAGATTTTACCCATTTGTTGTGAATCGGCCAACATTCAAGCCGTGGGCGGCCATGACGGTCCCACTTGGCTCAACAAACTTGGACTGAAAAAATTGAAGGAGCCGGGTGGAAAATTGGCGGCTGAAGAGCGAGTCCATCCAATCGCCTGCAGCCATCGTTCAGGGCCCCCATGGTTACATAACTACGGTAGCCAGCAGGGGACATTTGTACAGATATACATGGGATGTTTGAATGATGAACGTAGCTTGCCTAGGATTTTTGGTATTTAGGTGACCTTCTCATAGCTCACACAGCTCGGGATGTGCCCGGGCCATGCCAGACCTGTTTGTTGTTTTTACTTGTATTTCCCTGTTCCTCGTACTTAGTGGGGTTCCCGTTCAGGACCCGTCCTCCTGTGCAGCCCTAGGCAGGGTCCGAGCTGCTGGAGGAGCAGGAAGAGCTGATAAGACCCCAGTGTGCAGGAATCCTCCGGGTCTTATCAGCCAGCCACACACAGGCTCCGAAAGTGCATCCTTTTCCTGAGCGAGGGGACACAAGACATAAACCAAGAGCGACTTCAAAAGATGCCTCAACTCTCCGCAACACTGTGCGTCGTGCGAGTGTAAATGGAGAGAGGGCGCCGGGGGAAGGGGGAGCCCCTCTACTCAGCAGAATGGGATGTGTGAACTGTAGGGTCATTATTCAGCCATAGTTTAACCCTTTCTTGCGTCCCGTCATATGTCTGGTACTGAGCATCGCGTCGGTGCCAGAGCATCGCATCGGTGCCAGAGCATCGCATCGGTGCCAGAGCATCGCATCGGTGCCAGAGCATCGCATCGGTGCCAGAGCATCGCATCGGTGCCAGAGCAGTACCAGAGCCAGAGCATCGCATCGGTACCAGAGCCAGAGCATCGCATCGGTACCAGAGCCAGAGCATCGCATCGGTACCAGAGCCAGAGCATCGCATCAGTGCCAGAGCATCGCATCAGTGCCAGAGCATCGCATCAGTGCCAGAGCATCGCATCAGTGCCAGAGCATCGCACCAGAGCCAGAGCATCGCATCAGTACCAGAGCCAGAGCATCGCATCCGTACCAGAGCATCGCATCAGTACCAGAGCCAGAGCATCGCATCAGTGCCAGAGCATTGCATCAGTACCAGAGCCAGAGCATCGCATCATTCATGAACAGTGAATTGGAATAAACACCAACACGGTACAGCAGTACTTGTTCAAAGCTGAACTTGAAGAACACAATTGGAGCTAATATATAGGGAGTCTGGCCTCTTTCACATGGGCCCCTGTCCGCTCCAATCAGAGGGGAATCCATGCACAGATCTCCTGCTGATTGGAGCCGTACAGAATGGATGCCGAGAGGCTCGCTGCAGGGATTCCCCTTTTACGATCCTCCAGTGCTGACTGGTGGAACGGACGGGGAAGGGGGCGGGCACAGCTGGCTCTGCCTCTGGATAGGCAGTGCCAACTGTCACTCACGCAGCTGGGTGGATCCACAGAAATGTCGGGATCCGTCCCGGTTGCGGCGTCTCAGTATACCGCGAGCTGTAGCTCCCTATATACTGAGCTTTGGGTGACGGGAGGACGCTAGTTTGTGTCCTCCCGTTACCCTAAGGAGAACTATGGGGGAAAGGCCTGACCTCATAGTTCTCCTAAGTACATACACGCAGCGAAATTCTCACAGTGGGTGACGGTGACGGCACCCTTCCGCCCGGCATCAGCTGATTGAAGGAGCAGGTTGGAAACTTCTCGGCCTAACGGAGTCATCAGCCCAGAGCCGTAGCTAGTTCCTTTTGCGCCCGAGGCAAGAACAGAAAATGACAGGCGGGGGAGAGCAGCGGGGATCCGAGGAGAAGCTGGAGCCTGTGCCGCTCTCCCTGCTGAGCTGCGGCTGCGTTGGTCTCCCAGCGCCCCTGTTGCCAATGGCGACCCTGTGCTCACCATAAAAACAGGGGCGATGGGGCACAGCCTGGCCGCGCCCCCTCTCAGCTGCGCCTTAGGCAAGTACCTCACTCGCCCCGTGGTAGCTACAGCCCTGCATCAGCCAATCGGCTGCACAATAC
>NW_017307693.1:189545-199385 GCF_000935625.1 Nanorana parkeri
CTGTGTCTGTTCATTTTTTTTTCTTCAGCCCGCGGGTCGAATTAAAAAACTAGAACAGTCTATAACCAGTGCTGCTGTGTAAATACGGAAGCTATAGAAGCTTCTGCTGTTAAGTGTTTATTAACATTGGAAGATACAAAGTGATTTGTTATATTTGTATCTACTCTTTGATGAGCTTCCGTCTGCATATGATGTCAGTTAAAGCAACCCGGCAATTAAAGGAGAACTATGAGGGGGAGGGGCTTCTCACTCACCTCATAGTTCTAGCCGACCTGTGACAATGAGACTGTTACAGGTCGGCTCAGTAGATAGGGAGGTGAGCGAACACATACCGGCGTTCGCTCACCTCTCGATCCTGTCACGGCTCTCTGCTGTGACAGGGGGAGGGGCTGGATTCCCCCCTCCCCGCTCCGATCCGCCAGCGCTGACTGGCGGAACGTACGGGGGAGGGGGCGGGTACAGCTGGCTCTGCCTCTAGATAGACAGAGCCAGCTGTCACTCACGCAGCTGGGCGGATCTCGACATCGATGTCGGGATCCGCTCCGGCTGCGGCGTCTCAGTATACCGCGAGCTGTAGCTGTAGTAGATGGTTGTAAGGTGATTAAAAGAAGTTCATACGACCCTCCCACCTTGGACAGGCAGATCGTACTTGCGATCCTGCCCGCTGAGAGGAGGGCTTGCAGATGATTGCAATGGTGAGCGGGCAGTGTACGGTTGCGCACCCCCGGGCCGTGCGGCTTTCGTCTTGTGATCGCGCTGCCAACCCGCCGAAAATCCAGTACAGTAAATGCGGTCACACGCTGCCCATCAACCTTACGATTATCGTACGATCGCGGGATCACCCACAACTATCGTACCATAATCGTCAGGGGAACCTTTCATCGTGTATGGGAACCTTTCGTTTACCCTAATTAGCCATAATTAACTCCTCCTACTTCTTCTCTTTACATATTTTCTTGATGATTTTTTGTTATTTTTTTCTATCTAAACTATTTTTTCTTTCCACTAAACTTCAAGCCATGGTGTCGTATCTCTCATAAACCCCGGTATTTCCTCCTGTTGTTTTGTAATTTATTATTTTTTTCTAACCATTAATATTTAAACTCTTTTTTTTTTACTTTTATTTTTCATTGTGATGAATTGAAATAATTACATCTAATATTTTTTTTTTCATTATTGCTGCATTAATAAAAAATGCAAAATTTAAAAAATAGTCTTTATTTTTTTTTGTAAATAGCTTTGCAATACTTTGTAGCAGAATAACAGTTTAGTGCCATTTTCAACACTTAAAATTATAGAAATGGTTATAGTAAATTATAGAAAAAAAAAATATAGTTGTTATCCACAGTGACATTTTATTTTAAACACCGATAAAATAGAAAAAATTGAATTTTTTTTTGTCACATTCTTTGTCTATAGATTGCCAAAAAAATAATTTTCAGGACAATATCACTAAAGAAAGGGTTGTTTTTCCTAAATAAAAATGATATATGTGTTCCTTTATCTTAAGTGTAAAGAGTAAATCGGGCCATAGCACAAATGTACAAATTGCTGTGGTCCATGGGGGGTATGGGGAAGGGGTGAAGCTTAAAGTACAATTAAACCTTGGGTTTGTTTTTACATATATAGCAAGCAGTATAAATGCATACACGCAATAGGTTGGACTTAATGGACTTATGTCTTTATTCAACCTCAAATACTATGTGTGTGTGTGTGTGTGTGTATTTATACTTGGTCCATAGGGCGTATGGGGGGAGTGAAGGGGTAAACACTTGGTCCACATACGGAAACCTTATCACTTCTAATAACTGTAACAATCCGTAATAGGAAATTGACAGTTACCGGTAAGGGGTGCGTGCCAGTACTTTGAAGTCCCTTTGGCGGGATGACGTTTGTTGTCCGGTCAGTTTGTTATGAAGATAGTCTTCTGATTGCCCCGGGGCCCATTGTCATACGTCCGTCACCTCTCCTGCTGACTCCTCTCTGTCAGCTGTTGCTGATAATGTCTGGTTACAGATCAGCGTTGCTATGTTGCGATTGTCATTTTTGGGACCCGGACTCGAAGCTGTGCACTGAGGATGTAAATCAGGTGTGAAGAACTACAAATTAACCTGGAATGACAGTGCACCCTCTTATTACACAGTCACGAAATGACAGATGGAAGATTCTTATCTACGCACGGAGGAGACTCCGGGGAAACACTGACCTTGTTAGAGCAGCCACATACCAGGCTTGTATTGCTGGTGACCAATGCTCCGTGTCCCACATAAGATTGTGTGGACATTGAGGCCAACCGCACACAGGGTCAAATGAACGACTTTGTTCCAAGGTATAATCAGTTACATAGTGTCTGTCCAAGGCTTCCACACGCATACATCTCCTGACTTAGTATCCATTCCTTGCCACAAGCTGGAAAAGGTTCATATTGTAGAATGCACATAACGGCAGGGATGCCTTGAATATAAAGATAACAAGAACATATTCCTGTATCCTGAAATAAGCAAAAATTGCCTCGGGCCGGGGTAGGCAAACCCGGCACTCCAGCTGTGGTGGGACTTCAAGTCTCATGAGGCATTGCAAGACTCTTGACAGCCATAGGCATGGCTCCCAGAGGATGGGTCATGTAGTTTGACCCCAGCTGGAGGGCCCGTGGTATAGTTACCCCTGCCCTATGCCATGTTTTGGTTACATTTCAGACAATAGGAGCTTGTTCTAGTTATTTAGAAAGTTATCCTGGTCCTTGGGTGCCTTATGCAGCAGATGCTTGATTCTCCACTCTTCATATAGGATAACGTCACACACTGGTATCTCCCGTATTGTTGTCCTTAGCAACCACACTTGGTACCATACCTGGTCATGGAGCTGGCAGTAAAAGTAATTCATATCTACACTAAATTGCCAAAAGTATTGGGCCCCTCCCCCTCCAAGTCATTGGATTCAGGTGTTCCAATCACCTCCATGGCCCCCGGTGTATAGGATGAGGCACCTCGGCATGCAGACACTTCTACAGACATTGGTGAGAGAACGGGTCGCTCTCAGGAGCTCAGTGACTACAAGCGTGGTACCGTGACAGGTTGTCACCTGTGCAATAAGTCCTCCGTGACATTTCCTGGCTACTAAATATTCCGCCGCGGTCACCTGTTACTGGGATTATAACAAAGTGGAAGCAACTGGGAACAACAGTAACTCAGCCAGGAAGTGGTAGGCCACGTCACATGACAGAGCGGGGTCAGCACATGCTGAAGCGCACAGTGCACAGAAGTCTCCAGCTGTCTGCAGAGTCAATAGCTACAGACCTCCAAACTCCATGCGGCCGTCAGATTGGCGCAACAACAGTGCGTAGAGAGCTTCATGGAATGGGTTTCCATGGCCGAGCAGCTGCATCCAAGCCGCACATCACCAAGTGCAATGCAAAGCGTGGGATGCCGCGGTGTAAAGCGCGCCGCCACTGGACTCTAGAGAAGAGGAGGCGTGTTCTCTGGAGTGACCAATCACACTTCTCTGTCTGGCAATCCGATGGGCGTGTCTGGGTTTGGCGGTTGCCAGGAGAACGGTACTTGCCCAGTGAAGGGAATTCTTAAGGCAGCAGCACACCAAGACATTTTGGACTATTTCATGCTCCCAACTTTGTGGGAGGAGTTTGGGGACGGCCCCTTCCTGTTCCAACATGACTGCGCACCAGTGCACAAAGCAAGGTCCATAAAGACATGGATGGGGGAGTTTGGGGGGGAGGAACGTGACTGTCCTGCACAGAGTCCTGACCTCAACCCCATAGAACACCTTTGGGGTGAATTAGAACGGAGACTGCGAGTCCGGCCTTCTCCCCCAACATCAGTACCTGACCTCACAAATGGTCCAACATTCCCATAGACACACTCCTAAACCTTGTGGACGCCTTACCAGAAGAGTTGAAGCCGTTATAGCGGCAAAGGGTGGAGCCAACCCAATACTGAACCCTGCGGACTAAGACTGGGATGCCATTAATGTTCATGTGCGTGTAAAGGCGTCCCAATACTTTTGGCAATATAGTGTATATAGGTCTCTACCAAAGGATTGGCCTGCGTAGCCCATCATTTATACCGCTAGCATATAGTAGTTCATTCGTGCCATTGCACCATTCCAATCTCATAGGTGTTGCCAATTGCAATGTATTACCCGCCTCTCCCCTATGGGTATGCCTTCAGATACAGCTGTTTACCTCTTCTCATATAGAGTACTCATGTGGGCAAAGTCAACATCCAATTATAGAGCAATTATGCCCAATATAGGTGGAGTGCTAGTTCTTAATTGCTCAGTGTTTACATTGATCCCGGTATATTGTGAGAAGATGTGGAATGATTTATTGCTGTTGCTTCATGTTCCCTTTAGGATAATAAATAATCCGCATTGGTAGCAGGTTAACGGCTGACTGATATCATGTTTAGAATGTGAACGAGGATCACTGAGGATAGTATAGGCGAGGTTCAACACGCTGGGTTTTGTGGCCATCTATATACATTTTCATACTTTTATGTACTTTTATTTTACAATTCTGTTACAATGTTACTATTGTAGTTTTATATTACATTTGTACCTTTCTCCCACCTTTAGTTTTTTTTCTCCCCCACCCCCACCCCCACAACATTTATAATATATTCTGGATAAACAAGGAATAATAAAAAAATTTAATGAAGTCACTATGTTTGGACGGTACCTCTGCATGGGTTGGATAATATGAGGGACTCCGTCATGAGCAGTTGCATCCTGATGAAGCCTATGGTATAGGCAAAACGCGTTGATGGCACAGAGCTGATCAGGAGCCCACACTGGTCACATCCTGGCTGTACAATAGACTTGTTTCTAGCAGGGAAATGTTAGAGGATTAAGTTTGCTGTAACTTGTTCCATTTACACCATCGCCGTGGATTGTGCCCCTACCATATATGAAGAGATAAAAAGCTGCATCTGAACACATACCCATAGCAGTGAGACATGTGATACACTGCAGTTGGCGATGCCTATGAGATCTAGCAGAGGGGTAACAAGCCCCCTGTGTGATAGCATTAGGAGGTGACAGGTTCTCTTTGCTGAACCTGTCACCTCCAATACAGGAGTTCTAGCTCAGCGCTGTGCTGGCTCTCCTGTGACAGCTTACATGGGAAGGCTGCGAGTGCAGGGTTCCTGTCTCTGTGCCCGCTCTCCATCCTGAACGAATGTGCTGTGGTCCCGGGTCCTCCAGAAGTGCGGGGGTCCCCAGTGACCAGTGGGAATAGAGGCAGTTGGAGGTGGGGGCGAACCATGAAGGAGGAGGACAGACGAGGAGGCTCATTACAAGTGATCTCGGTGGCATCGCCGACATCACTTGTACAAAATGATCTGCTCTGCTTGCCTGAAGGAGGGCTAAATGTAGAAATAAAATACCCGCCTGGCACCCGGAAACTGCATGTCCCAGGTGTCGGGTGATAGGAATTTCACACCCCTGCTGAACTGTGGTCAGGCCTCGGGGGGGGCCTTGCGGGAAATCCGGCCCCGCTTGGAATATGCCCATTGTGCCATCAGGGAAGAAAGAAAATCCATTGATGGAAGAACCTGATCATTCCGTATATTCAGGTCGGCAGCTGACCTCCATTTTTAGGGACATAACATTGCTGAACCTAGACCTGACCCACTGATCCAATGGAAGTATCACGTACCTGGTCTGGGAGACCGGATGGGTGAGGAGGCTTCCCTTGCACCTCGTGTCTTATGGCCTTTGAGGATGATGACAGAGGCCAGTCAGACACCGAGTGGCACGAGTGCCAACGGTTGTGAAACCGTGCAAGCAGAAGGCTAATCCAGATATCGTAGTCAAGGCAAGCCCAGGTCAAAAGCCGGGAGGTCAGATGCAGTACCGAGGGAATTTGAAGAAGAATGATCCAATAAACAGTCCGAGGTCAAAAAGGCAGGCAGCAATCGAAGGTATTTGAGGCAGGAATAGGTCAAAATCCAGGCAAACGGTAATATTTAGGACAAGGCAGGAAACAGGATACAATACACAACCAGGAGCAGGACCGTCTTTAACGCAGGGCAAAAGGGGCAGCTGCCCAGGGCCCAGTCATTGTTGTGGGGCCCAAAGGGCAGCTGCCAAAGGTGGCTTTTGCACCTGAATAAGGGATAGGGAGCCTGCCAGGTGAGGGGACTACAGACTGAATCAGGGCAGCATGAACAGGGGGTGTCTGATGGGGAGGCCCTGAGTGTCTGTAAACCAGGAGCTGAAAAGACAATCCAACAACTAAGTGACATGCTGCTCCGGTTTATATAGGGAAGTGGGCCAATCGTACATCACTTCCTGTGCGCCCTTGGTGCGTCTTTCTTGTGAGTCGCGCCGTATGCGCGTCGCTTCCGGTGCGCCATCTTTCCATGGCCAAGACTTGCTGTGCGCATGTTTATTAGACTTGTGCGCCGTCAAAAAAAAAATTCCGTTTCGGAATATCCGTTATTTCGTAATTTGTATCCGAAACTCAATTCGGATTCGTACGAAATACGGATTTTCGTTAGTTTCGGCACATTTTCGTAACTTTACGAACATTCGTTATGATGAAGTTAAAAAGCAAAAATACCTTTTGTTAATATTGGAGTCGATGTGGTAGTTGTTTTTGTATCCGAAATACGAATTCCATTAACGGATTCCGGATCCGAATTTCGGATTTCGTATAAAAAAAAAACTACCATCAACTCCAATATAAATGTATTTTGCTTTTTACCTTCAATATAACGAATGTTCGTAACGGAACGAAATTCCGTCAATGGAATTTCGTATTTCCTGCCTGTGTATTGTAATGCGACTCTCAGCAGCAGCGGATCCGTATTTCGGATTTTAAAAAAAATCTCGTCATGTTGTTCAACCTCATTTACAGGGTTCCCGTTTCAAAGAAATTCGGATTCCGAAATTCGTTAACGGAATTTCGTATTTCGGATATAATTCGGAAACTGCAATTCGGATTTCGGATGCTTACGAATCTACGAATTTCAGGAAAATTCGTACGAATTTCGATTCGTAACGAAACGAATCGCACATGTCTACTGTTTATCCTCCGAGCGGGACTTGGCGCATGCGCAGAACGGGCATGTTGCTTGCAGGAAGGCTCTGAGCTGTTTGTTTTGCTGAATCCGGGTGGTGACATTTCTCGTATGTTATATACATATTAATAAAGCTTATGTGAGATCTCTGTGCTGGGGTTTGTGTCTCTTACATCTCACTGAAAGTGGTCACACGGTGTCAATCCTTTTCTGATGCAGAAACTGAACTTCTGAATTTGTTACTCGTGGTGGATCGAAGCTTTTTTTTTTTTTCTCCAGATCCCTACAAGCGCACATTTTATTGGTGAAAAGTCTAAACGCGATACCTCCCGAAATACGGAGCATCGTTTTTCAGCCTATACAAGTATAAATGCGGCCGCTGCGGAACAATACAGTGAATGGTTAAATGTATCTGTGCCTCGGCTGAGTGAGATGAATCTCCGCTGTAATAGGAGACTTTTCGGTGCGTTCTGAATATGCAGCTTGTAAGATCAATCTTCTTCATCTGCCCGGTCATTGGGCTTTTCCCTTTCCCCGTTTATCAATCGGCTTTCCGGGTCGCTCAGGACTCGGTATTGCAGCGTCCTCATCTGACGGGAAGAGTGGGCAAGGCTTCCCGCGTCTCTGTTGGGGGAAGAATTTTTGGTCCGGGTAAGTTTTTAATTTCTTGTTTTGAAGTCAAATTGATGATTCAGAAATTCTAAGTTGAAGTTTTATTTTTGAAGAATGTATCCTTCTACTCATTACCTGTATCTGTGTGCCTTGACCTATGTATCCTTCTACTCATTACCTGTATCTGTGTGCCTTGACCTATGTATTCTTCTACTCATTACCTGTATCTGTGTGCCTTGACCTATGTATCCTTCTACTCATTACCTGTATCTGTGTGCCTTGACCTATGTATCCTTCTACTCATTACCTGTATCTGTGTGCCTTGACCTATGTATCGTTCTACTCATTACCTGTATCTGTGTGCCTTGACCTATGTATTCTTCACTCATTACCTGTATCTGTGTGCCTTGACGTGTCTTCACTATGGAGGCGATTTCCTCCGCCTCTCCGCAGTACCTATTCGTAGCATGATTCACAATGGTGTCATCTCCAGAAATGCGCCTTCTTCTTTTTTTTTTAATGACCACATCTAACACATTCTTCGTCTGGAATTCTGTTAATTTGAAGATTAGTAACCGGTGCTATGTCAGGAACTTCCCGCTGGCCTCGGTTCCGCTCGCGGTAAACAGGTCACTCCACCAGCGCCCTTGTGCGTACTGCCTCCACCGGTGACATGGGGAAATGCTTCTTACCTAATTGGCGAGGGGTTTGCCAGCTTTCGTTGCTGACGTGTACCGAGATAGAAATGGAGCAGCGAAGTCACGTGTACCTTACAACGTGACTGCTTTAACTCCCTCGTCTGCCGAGGTCGGCCGGCTGTGCGTTCTTGATAAAAGGCGCACCGTGCCGTAACCACTTTGGCCTCCTGACCTCGGTGAATTGACGATAATAATGAAAACCGTCTTAATGGGTTACATCTTTTCATATTTTTTTTCTTTTCTTTTTGTTAATACTTTATAGCCACGGGTTACTGAGCATTCCATTCATTATAAGTCATGTGTAAATTTCTTTTTTGTTTTTGACTGACACCAATTACATGTTATTACTGTGCTCCATACTGTAGGCTGCTGTCCCGTACTCAACATCTGTACGTCCCGGTAGCCTCATAATGCTCTTTAAAATGTGCCCGTCAGCATGTGATGCTGCTCCAGAGGCTCACTGGAGACCTTTTAATTCACCTGGTTTGTTTGTTTTAGAGATCTTTTGGAAGAAATTCTTTCAGTAATGTGTCTCACCTGCTGTTTAGTTTTTTTTTGTCTCGTTCTGTAAGATGAAAATCCTGAAGCCCTTTTGTGGTGCAGATGCAGAAGTTCTTTTATATTTTGTATTTGTACCTTGGGGGCCAGTTTGTCTGGGAATATACTTCTTAGCTTGCTCCTAGACACGGCTCGGGACAATGTTTGCTGCCTTCGTGGCCATGCCTACATTACAGCTGCGGCTTACTTTGGCCTGCGGGTCTAGGTGGATACGACCTCCCTGGTTATGTATCGTCCAGCGTCGTTGGACAATTTTTTTATATCTCCTCCCCTTCTGACTGTACACGTGAAGCACGCACGGGACGCGCTCCGTCATCAGCTGGTATGCCGATAAGCATGCAACACTCCCAAGTAAGCATCCGGAAAACAAAATCCAACCCGGTGCATTGAAACTTGGACAGATTATTTATTTATTATTATTCATTACAGTTATTTATATAACGCCGACAATTTACGCAGCGCTTTATGTAGCTGCACATTCACATCAGTCCCCGCCCTCAAGGAGCTTACAATCTAAGGTCCCCATCTCACATGCATACATAGAGGGCCAACTTAGAGAGATGTTGGTCAACAAAATGTTCTTTGCTTCCTAAAAATGAATAAACAAATGTGTCAATATTGTTCATTTGTTACCAACTTGTATCTCATGCCTCCGGGTGTTTGGAAGAAGTAAAAATGATGGAATACATTTTAGACCTCACCCAGACAAGGAGACGACGTGTGCAGATGGATAGATAGATAGATGGATAGATAGATAGATGGATAGATAGATAGATGGATAGATAGATAGATGGATAGATAGATAGATGGATGGAGGGATGGATGGAGGGATGGATGGAGGGATGGAGGGATGGAGGGATGGAGGGATGGATGGATGGAGGGATGGATGGAGGGATGGATGGATGGAGGGATGGATGGAGGGATGGATGGATGGA
>NW_017307693.1:201006-205054 GCF_000935625.1 Nanorana parkeri
TTACCTGTATCTGTGTGCCTTGACCTATGTATCCTTCTACTCATTACCTGTATCTGTGTGCCTTGACCTATGTATCCTTCTACTCATTACCTGTATCTGTGTGCCTTGACCTATGTATCCTTCTACTCATTACCTGTATCTGTGTGCCTTGACCTATGTATCCTTCTACTCATTACCTGTATCTGTGTGCCTTGACCTATGTATCCTTCTACTCATTACCTGTATCTGTGTGCCTTGACCTATGTATCCTTCTACTCATTACCTGTATCTGTGTGCCTTGACCTATGTATCCTTCTACTCATTACCTGTATCTGTGTGCCTTGACCTATGTATCGTTCTACTCATTACCTGTATCTGTGTGCCTTGACCTATGTATTCTTCACTCATTACCTGTATCTGTGTGCCTTGACGTGTCTTCACTATGGAGGCGATTTCCTCCGCCTCTCCGCAGTACCTATTCGTAGCATGATTCACAATGGTGTCATCTCCAGAAATGCGCCTTCTTCTTTTTTTTTTAATGACCACATCTAACACATTCTTCGTCTGGAATTCTGTTAATTTGAAGATTAGTAACCGGTGCTATGTCAGGAACTTCCCGCTGGCCTCGGTTCCGCTCGCGGTAAACAGGTCACTCCACCAGCGCCCTTGTGCGTACTGCCTCCACCGGTGACATGGGGAAATGCTTCTTACCTAATTGGCGAGGGGTTTGCCAGCTTTCGTTGCTGACGTGTACCGAGATAGAAATGGAGCAGCGAAGTCACGTGTACCTTACAACGTGACTGCTTTAACTCCCTCGTCTGCCGAGGTCGGCCGGCTGTGCGTTCTTGATAAAAGGCGCACCGTGCCGTAACCACTTTGGCCTCCTGACCTCGGTGAATTGACGATAATAATGAAAACCGTCTTAATGGGTTACATCTTTTCATATTTTTTTTCTTTTCTTTTTGTTAATACTTTATAGCCACGGGTTACTGAGCATTCCATTCATTATAAGTCATGTGTAAATTTCTTTTTTGTTTTTGACTGACACCAATTACATGTTATTACTGTGCTCCATACTGTAGGCTGCTGTCCCGTACTCAACATCTGTACGTCCCGGTAGCCTCATAATGCTCTTTAAAATGTGCCCGTCAGCATGTGATGCTGCTCCAGAGGCTCACTGGAGACCTTTTAATTCACCTGGTTTGTTTGTTTTAGAGATCTTTTGGAAGAAATTCTTTCAGTAATGTGTCTCACCTGCTGTTTAGTTTTTTTTTGTCTCGTTCTGTAAGATGAAAATCCTGAAGCCCTTTTGTGGTGCAGATGCAGAAGTTCTTTTATATTTTGTATTTGTACCTTGGGGGCCAGTTTGTCTGGGAATATACTTCTTAGCTTGCTCCTAGACACGGCTCGGGACAATGTTTGCTGCCTTCGTGGCCATGCCTACATTACAGCTGCGGCTTACTTTGGCCTGCGGGTCTAGGTGGATACGACCTCCCTGGTTATGTATCGTCCAGCGTCGTTGGACAATTTTTTTATATCTCCTCCCCTTCTGACTGTACACGTGAAGCACGCACGGGACGCGCTCCGTCATCAGCTGGTATGCCGATAAGCATGCAACACTCCCAAGTAAGCATCCGGAAAACAAAATCCAACCCGGTGCATTGAAACTTGGACAGATTATTTATTTATTATTATTCATTACAGTTATTTATATAACGCCGACAATTTACGCAGCGCTTTATGTAGCTGCACATTCACATCAGTCCCCGCCCTCAAGGAGCTTACAATCTAAGGTCCCCATCTCACATGCATACATAGAGGGCCAACTTAGAGAGATGTTGGTCAACAAAATGTTCTTTGCTTCCTAAAAATGAATAAACAAATGTGTCAATATTGTTCATTTGTTACCAACTTGTATCTCATGCCTCCGGGTGTTTGGAAGAAGTAAAAATGATGGAATACATTTTAGACCTCACCCAGACAAGGAGACGACGTGTGCAGATGGATAGATAGATAGATGGATAGATAGATAGATGGATAGATAGATAGATGGATAGATAGATAGATGGATAGATAGATAGATGGATGGAGGGATGGATGGAGGGATGGATGGAGGGATGGAGGGATGGAGGGATGGAGGGATGGATGGATGGAGGGATGGATGGAGGGATGGATGGATGGAGGGATGGATGGAGGGATGGATGGATGGAGGGATGGATGGATGGAGGGATAGGTAGATGGAGGGATAGGTAGATGGAGGGATAGGTAGATGGAGGGATAGGTAGATGGAGGGATAGAGAGAGAGGGATAGATGATAGATAGATGGATAGAGAGAGAGGGATAGATGATAGATAGATGGATAGAGAGAGAGAGAGAGAGAGAGTGATAGATAAATGATAGATAGATAAATGGGTTCAGTGTTTTCCCAAAACAAAAGTCTGTTCATCAAATATTGAACATTTAGGTTTCAATGTTATGTAATATTACATTTGTACCTTTTCTCCCCCTTTTGTTGTTTTTTTACCCCCCCTATTATTTGAAGTCAGGAACTCAATATTGTGAATACAGCAGTATTTTGCAAATGTATAATATATTCTGGATAAAATAAGGAATAATTAAAAAAATGTAATAGTAAAATGTAAATGTATATTCTTTGCTTCCTAGAAATGAATAAACAAAGGTGTCAATATTGTTCATTTGTTACCAACCTGTATCTCATGCCTCCGGGTATTTGGAAGAAGTAAAAAATTATAAATGGAATACATTTTAGACCTCACCCAGACAAGGAGACGACGTGTGCAGATAGAGATATATAGATAGAGATATAGAGATAGAGATATATAGATAGAGATATAGAGATAGAGATATAGAGATAGAGAGATAGAGATAGAGATAGAGATAGAGATATAGAGATAGAGATATAGAGATAGAGATATAGAGATAGAGATATAGAGATAGAGATATAGAGATAGAGATATAGAGATAGAGATATAGAGAGATAGATAGATAGATAGATAGATAGATAGATAGATAGATAGAGCTAGATGGATGGAGATATATAGATAGAGATATATAGATAGAGCTATATAGATGGATGGATAGATAGAGCTAGATGGATGGAGATATATAGATAGAGATATATAGATAGAGCTATATAGATGGATGGATGGATAGATAGATAGATAGATAGATAGGTTCAGTGTTTTCCCAAAACAAAAGTCTGTTCATCAAATATTAGACATTTAGGTCTCATAGATGTAAGGCGGCCAAGTGAAGAATGATCGGCTCCTTTCTATTGTGGGACTTGAGGGGCCGGCATCTCGACTTTTCTAGAATTGCTTTTCATTTACAGAACTCTGTTGAACTCTCTCCGTATCTCTGTGGGTTGAACTCGATGGACTTGTGTCTTTTTTTTTTTTTTTTCAACCTGACTAACTATGTAACTATGTAGAACAATTATTTATTTGCCTGTTGCAGTGCGACCTGACAATCTGCAGATGTGATTCGTATTTGAAGAGGCTTCAGGTCATGTGTACAACTTGAGAAGCAGATCTGAAACTTCCCCCGAAAAGACTTTTAATGAAACGTGAGCGAGAAGAGACTTCAGTGCGATTCCAACGCCGAGTCTTTACATAACAACAAAAAGAATACCATGCGGGGCTTTTTAGGTGTCCTATCCGGACTAGACTGGGAGACAAAGTCGCATGCAAATTATATCTCATCAATTATAGAATTATTTAGCAAAATATTTATGAGAATTACACGATTATTTGGAACATAATATAAAATCAAGTTAAAGGTTTATTTCGCCCGGGAGACGAGCAGAAACGCAAGGTAAGTCTATGGCACGCACCCGCATGCAGACACCGCTGGGACAGGAAGTGCCAGCAAGGACAGAGGGGTCAGCGCTGGATCGGAGAGCCGCCGCACCGCTGGAGGGACAGATGAAAAGGACAGGAAAGAAGAAGAAGAAGATCAGATTAAGAAACATCATTTAAGGTAAGTGCTGACATTAACATTGGGGGGAGGGAAAAAAGTTTTTGACTGTCACTTTAAGAACATAAGAACA
>NW_017307693.1:205311-207630 GCF_000935625.1 Nanorana parkeri
ACAAAACACGCACACGTCATCTTATCTATTTCGTAAATTGCTTCTCTTTTAACAATATCCATAAATGATTTTAGTTTTGCAGGAATATTTCTCTTTTAGTTCATGCTTTTTTCAGTGCAGTGAGTGAGCGAAGTCTTCAGCCCTCCCGGCTGAGGTGCAAAGTATTCAAATACGAAAACATTTTAAATTCTCCAAAAACTCTGATTTGTATGAGTGACAAATTTGCAGCATTGATCCGCTTCCCTGCGTCCCCCAGTCAAAATATTTTGCTACCATTAAAAAAAAAAAGGCTTTAGCGCAGAGGACAATTGCTTGTAATCACACTAGGTGCTTTTATTTAATTTTTTTTATTTAAGGGTCCTTTTTTTACAAAAAATAAAGGGGTGGGTTTATAATTGCCTCTGTTGCACAACTATAACGGCGGAAGAATTTTAATTACATAGAAGAGTGACTGCAGAAAAAGTGTTCCAGTCTGCGACTTTATTTTTGATTTTTTTGTTACTTTGCTGTTGTTTTTTTTTAACGTTTTTCACCTAGATCTGTGTTTTGTCCCAATCATGTTTAAATTCCCTTACTGATGACTGATTTACCACCTCTGCTGGAGGTCCGTCCGAATGCTCTTTTTGGTAAAACAGTAAGGGAATTTAAACATGATTGGGATAAACACAAAAAGGCTTTCTAAGGTCAGTTTTGAACTTTCCTTCTGCTGGTCAGAGGTCGTCTCCCCGTGTTCTTGATCTTCATACTGTAACTCCTGCCCTCCTGATCCCTATTCACACCCTTCATGGATTTAAGGCTCTGTTCACACCTAGGCGTATCGAATATGCGCGTTTCGCGACACGCGTTTTTATCGCGATTCGCGGTTAAAAAAATCGCACGACAAGCGTGCTTTTCCGAGGGCTACTTGGCTGTATCCCAATGGAAACGCGCAACAAAAACGCCGCAAAGAAGCTCCTGTACCTTTTTCAGGCGTGGGCCGTTTTGTAGCGCGTTCAGACGGGCTGAAATACGGCAAGGTGGGAACCAGACCCATAGAAAACAATGGGATTTTCATGTTTGAGCGTTTTGTAGAGCGTTCGTAGAGCGCTGAACGCGCTACAAAACGTACAGGTGTGAACCAGGCCTAAAGGTTTCAGTTATGTCCCCGCTTTCCCGTCTTTCCTCCAGTCTGTATATATTAAAGTCACACTAAACTCCCGGAGTTCAACCCTAAAAATACAAAAATGTTGGAAGGTCTGAGGGATAAAACGTATCAGGAGAGACAGCAGGAACTTAAAATGACACTAAACTCAGAAGTTACATCTTAAAAATACATTCAAGTCCCAGAACTCTGAATAACAATGTCTCTTATTTGTGTATCACTCGGCTGTAGATCCTCCAATCATCTCTCAGGTTTAGTTTACTGATTTGTATTGAGATTGTAGTCCATCCCGGGGGCGGAGCTTGGAGCGATGACTACTTTACAACACACACAGGGACCATGGGGAACAGACGTAGCCCCCCCTCCAGAAGGAAGGACAGTGTCAGAGATGATTGGAGGATCTCCAGCCGAGTGATACACAAATAAGATACATTGTTGCTCAGAGTTCAGGGACTGGGAGGGATTTTTAGGATTGATTCCCGGAGTTTAGTGTCTCTTGACGTTCCTGTTGTCTCTCCTGATATGTTTTATCCCTCAGACCTTCCACCATTTTTGTTCCCCTTTCTGAACTCATTCTATCTTATCAATAACTTTTTGTAAGTGGCGTTTCCAGATCTTCTTCTGCATTTCTAGAAGTGTTGGATGTGTGTGTATGTGTCCCTTCTACATGCTTTATTTCCTCCTGCTGATCACTTTATCACATCGGGACACATTAGTAACATAGGGGCTGTCAGATGGACCCACAGCACGTAGCGGAGAGCCAGACAATCCACCACATATGGAAGTATCTTCCCTTCAGAGAACTCTTACGTTGTCAGCTGGCTGTTCCCGTAGTGATCGGCCATGTTCACTGCTCGTCACTTTGTAGAATAATCTTTTTATTTCCCGTATATTTCAGCGATTTGTAAATCACCCTCATTGTCTGCCGGCCATTGTACTTCAAGGATTGTTTCCGCCTTAATTGCTGATCTCGCGGCTCGTTGCCACGCCGAGATAACTGGATTCAATATAGGAGCCGAACATTCATCTTTTCTTATAGTTTTCTATATGAAATCTTTAAGTGGAATCTAAGTGTAAAAAGAATTCTAGAATGTAGTTTTTTGGGGGGGTTTTTGGTAGAAGGAAAAAAAAAAGCTCCTCCCCCCCCCGTCTCTTACCAACTTTTTTTTTTGGTTAAC
>NW_017307693.1:207723-217148 GCF_000935625.1 Nanorana parkeri
AAAAAAAAACATTATTCTGGTTCCCTGATGGACATGAAATATGTAATGCGGCTCCTAATTGAAGAGGATTCTGTTGGTGTTACAAAGTGGCGAGAACGGGTTACGCTGGATTTGAATTGGGTAAAAAGAAGAAAGGGACGCTGGGTTAATCGCACCGGCACATGCGACGTTATCATTCACCGAGTGTGAATACGGATTGGGCCTCCCCGGCTTGTTTTGCGCTTGGCACGTCGTGAAGTCTCTCGCATGCCACAAAAAACTATTTGTAGAAAAATTCTATCTGGAATTACAAGACTTTGTGACCTGAAACCCGACATCACAATGGAGCCATCAATTACATCGGGCCAAGAATTCTCCCTCCCCGAGGTCGTGCCAACGCACTCTTCCCGGTCTGACTCTCGCTGGCATTCCGCCATTTTACATGATTAAGGCAAACTCCGAAATGGAATTATTTTTAATTGGATTCCTATTTATCTTTTTTTTTACTATACACATAATTCACAACAAGCCGATAGAACAGAACGTGAGATTGCGGAATGTTTAGAAAGTACACACACAAATGTTTTGGCCAAGTTTTTTTTAAACGCATCGATAATACGATACAAAATATATTGTTCCATGTGTGTGTATTTTTTATTTTTTTAGGCAGATCTTAAATAAGGAACAAAAATATATTTCAGCCTGCCAGCTCTTGGATGTGGTGGCCACATTAGTTTTCTTTTTTTTTTTTAATATCTGCTTTACTTTCACCCAGACTCCTGTAAACTGTAATTGTAATAGTTACATCCTGTTTAATGTCTGCTGATATATATATAAACCGTGTATATTAAAAATGTTTTACTATATTTACATTTCCAGTAAAACTAAGATCCTCCTGGAACACTCTCGCTCTCTCTTTCTCTCTCTCTCTCTCTCTCTCTCTCTCTCTCTCTCTCTCTGGTTAGTAGTCGGCCATTTATGCCGAGGGGACATTTAGCTGTTTTTTGTCATGCAATGAAAAGTTTTTGGCTAACAGAAACTTTGCATCTGGTCCATGTAATTAATGAACAGCCTAAAATCGGGGGGGGGGGACTCAGACTCGGTGAAGGGGGGGGGGCTTAGACTTCGGAGAATATGAAAATGTTATCATACTGAAGAGAAATGTTTCCAAAGTGTCCAAATACAAATAGCAATGGCTGTATAACATAAGACCTGTCAACTTAGACCTGCGGTCTGCACCACACCTTGCCATCGCCCTCCCACCTTGAACGCTCTCCTGTCCCCCATACGTGTTTGTGCTTTCATCAAAATAATCGAATTGTTTCACAGATTTGGAGAGGGGGGTGTCATGGATGGGAATGGTAACTAAAGTGACATTAAACTCCGGATTTCAATCTTAAAAATCCATCTGACAGCCGCTATGTTACTTATGTGTCCTGATGTGATATAGTGATCAGCAGGAGGAAATAAAGCATGTAGAAGGGACACACACACACACCCAACACTTCCAGAAATGCTGAATGTAGAAGAAGTTCTGTAGACGACACTTACAAAAAGTTATTGATAAGATACAATGAGTCTAGAGAAGGGCAAGAAAAATGTTGGAAGGTCTGAGGGATAAAACATATCAGGAGAGACGGCAGGAACTTAAAGAGACACTAAACTCAGAAGTTAAATCTTAAAAATCCCCCCCAGTCCCTAAACTCTGAGCAACAATGTATCTTATTTGTGTATCACTCGGCTGTAGATCCTCCAATCATCTCTGACACCGTCCTTCCTTCTGGAGGGGGGCTACGTCTGTTCCCCATGGCCCCTGTGTGTGTTGTAGAGTAGTCACCGCCCTCAAAAACACACAACCACATTCTCACACATACTGCCCAAATATTTTCTATTTTTGTTCTTTTTAAGATCCACCCGGTCTCCCTACCTTATGACAACTGGAGTGGATCCTCAGCCTTTGGTCCGCTGTGAGCTGCTTTGCCGTGATGGAGCTCCATCCATTGCTTGTACAGCTCCCTTGCACACCCTAAAGAGGTGCTGAGAGCCAGAACGTGACATCACCCCGGTCCAGGCACCTCTACAGGACATGCGAGGGAGCTGTAAGCAATGCGCGTATGGATGGAGCACACCCCCATTTCAAGATGTCACTCGGCATCGGGCAGCATATTTTGAATGGCTGTTTGGTGTGAGAACTGACTTGGCTGCGCTAGAGGGAGGCTGGGGAGCCTCTCACCTAAAAAAAGTGGAGGGCACGCGGGGGACCCACTGAACACGGGGTCGCGACCCACCAGTTGAGAACCAAGGGTTTAGAACATTGCGTTTTGGACTAACGCAGGGCAGATATCTGGATGTTTTTAGAATTCGCTTCAACATTTACTGAATTGCTGAACAAGTCCTCACTCCTAATCTGCATACTTTTTCCAGGTCAGTGTCTTAAGGCTAAAAGCAGACGGGTCAGCCGGCAAACTAGCATTTGCCGAAGATCCGCACGGATGGCCCCCATTAAACTCATAAAAATGAAACCAGTTATATTAACAATAATTCGTTTACAACTAACAACTGGTATACAAACTGGAATCTGTCTTCATTTACCTGGTCTGTGCTGACAGCTAGGTTGGGCCCATTGGCTTCTGAATTCTACTCCATGTCCACCCGTCGTGTAAAGAGGACCTAAGCTGTGACCAAGCAGAAGGCAAGGGACTAGTCACCACCATTCCCAGTGGGATCCATGCAGCGGATCTTTTCCCCAGTACTGACCTACCATGCCTTGTTCTGCACTGTGTCTGTGTGTGAAGGCAGCCATCTTGGTAAAGGAGCAGGGATTTGCTTCCTCATGTCGGGGCTACCTTCCCGTTGACTGGTATGGTAATGAAAGAGGGGGAGGAAGCATAGACCCACAGGATGGTTGAACCGGGAGCAGGGAGATCCTTGCACAGCAGGCCCTCAGGTACAGCTTCCTCTCCAGCAATTTCCAGTGGGATACATGCAGCGGATCTTTTCCCCAGTACTGACTTGACAAGTCTTATTCTGCACTGTGTCTGTGCGTGAAGGCAGCCATCTTCATAAAGGAGCAGGGATTTGCTTCCTCATGTCGGGCTACCTCACTGCTGATCTGATGACTGGTATGGTAATGATAGAGGTGGAGGAAGCATAGACCCACAGGATGGATGAAGCAGGGAGATCCTTGCACTGCATACCCTCAGGTATAGCTTCCTCTTCAGCAATTTCCAGTGGGATCCCTGCAGCGGATCTTTTCCCCAGTACTGACCTACCATGCCTTGTTCTGCACTGTGTCTGTGTGTGAAGGCAGCCATCTTGGTAGAGGAGCAGGGATTTGCTTCCTCCTGTCGGGCTACCCTCCTGATGACTGGTATGGTAATGAAAGAGGGGGAGGAAGCATAGACCCACAGGATGGTTGAACCGGGAGCAGGGAGATCCTTGCACAGCAGGCCCTCAGGTACAGCTTCCTCTCCAGCAATTTCCAGTGGGATACATGCAGCGGATCTTTTCCCCAGTACTGACATACCATGCCTTGTTCTGCACTGTGTCTGTGCGTGAAGGCAGCCATCTTGGTAGAGGAGCAGGGATTTGCTTCCTCCTGTCGGGCTACCCTCCTGATGACTGGTATGGTAATGAAAGAGGGGGAGGAAGAATAGACCCACAGGATGGTTGAACCGGGAGCAGGGAGATCCTTGCACGGCAGGCCCTCAGGTACAGCTTCCTCTCCAGCAAGGAGAACAGTGATCAGCACAATAGGGGCATCACCAAATCTCACTCCACATCTGGGTAGACCGGCAGTTAGAGGCAGCAGTGCCTTCAATGATCTCACACTGCAGATATACAGCTATGAGGATACAGAACAGGAGTGTCTAGGTGACTACAGGAACCTCTGGAGGAATTAGACATTTTCTACGGCTGGGTTTCTTGATGTTCCCTATAAGTCGGCAAATCTTCATTTTATTAGTTTCGGTGCTCTTTAGATCTGAGCAAAAAGGTTTTTGTTTTTTTTTATCCATGTGGAGTGTTTATTATTTTCTCATTTTCACCTTTGACGTGTTGTTACAATGCCCCGCTGTCATTTTTCAGCAAACCGGGAGCACAACCTCCCTTTGTAGAGGTTCCAAGTCTAAGGTGAAAACGGAGGATATCTTTTTTTTTTTTTTTCTCAACATTTCATAAAAAATAATTGTTCTGTGAGAAGCAGCTGTATTTATCGAGCGTTAAAGGCCCAGAACCGCATTGCCAAAGGGTTGCCACCTGCTCAGGTCCGCTCAGGGTCTTCTTCTTTCTTCTTTGCTCACCTGCTGGTTGACAACATCACGTTTCTACTTGTTTATTGCGCAGCAAAATGGAATGCAACACTCACTTCCTCCCCCATGACATCACCGGCAACTGTTTTTGCCTGACGGTTTAAGAAAGTCGTGAGGGTGAAACGTATTATTTTCTGCGTTCTTATAAATATGTAAAATTATGGAAAAAGCTCCTTCGTTATAATAAACGAGGTACATTCCGTACCCGCCACACGTGGCAGTCCTTGCGAGACTTCGTCATGTGACCCTAGTTTGCATAGTAAAAAAAAAAAATCAGGTCAGCGCAAAGCCGGAGGGCCAACTGACGGCTTTTTTTTTTTTAACCTATTTATTTCCGTTAACGTCGCAGCGGCGGAGGCTACGATCCTCCGAGTCCATGTTTCCCAATTGCCCGAGCGTCTTTTAAAAAGTTTTTGAAGAGGAATCGTCAATTTTAACTTTTTGTTTCATCTCCTACCGGAGGATAATTGCCGTCTTGACCGCTCACATCTGTCAAAATTAAAGCTAAAAAAGCTATTGTAATATTGGGTAAATATCGTAGAATTGCGTGTTGTGTTTTTCTCTTTTTTTTTTTTTTTCATTACATTTAATTTCCTATTATGTCTAATTAGAGCGTTCATTGAAACCCGCCACATATATCTTTTTAAGTACCTATAATTTGGGCTCTTAGCAGCATTTATGATAAATGTAAAGAATTCGTACAAGTTTGTACAATGCTAATATCAATCCCGAGTAATACACGGTGATTACTACTCCAAAGCTAATCATGCTAGACCTCTTTTCGTGGCCTTCAGCAAATGAGGTCACTTTTGCCGTTGCTTGTTCTCCAGAAAATGAAAGTATCAGTAATTGTTTCAAAGCGCAAAAAAAAATAGCTACTTATACCTGAGCTATTAGCCCGAGGAGTACTTATATGTAATTTAGCCAGGTCTAGTCACTAAGCACTGACTACGGTTTAAGGTCTACGGGGGGAGAGAAAGGCGTCTGATGGAGTGAGAAACAGTCCAAGGCGAGATGCGGGGTTAAAAATGTTTCACACGAGACACGTTCGCTTGACTTGACATCCACCGATGCCAGGATTGTGGTTAGGAAGCTCCGTGGAATCCACTTTGCCATAATTATAATCCTTGTTAATGAAATGACTCCATAAGTTTTACCCGTACATTTTTTACTTTTTCTGACTACGCTGCGAGGGGAAGAGTAAAGGAGGCCGGCGGTGTTCCCTCATTAGTACTGTTAAGTCATCATTAAAGCAAACACATAACATTTTGCTTGCGCTAATATTTATTTCCGACAACGCGACGCCTTTCCGTTGGCCAACAGATCACCTTTTTTTTTCTTCTCTATTTGATATAAAATGAAGTCCGTAAAATCGGCTTTTGTAGACATTTGGCTGGACGTAACTTGATGGACATGTGTCTTTATTCAACCTCAAATACTATGTAACTATGTAACATAAGCTGTTTTATTCAATGTTGCATTTATTTCTAGGGCTGGTACTGATTTAAAATCTTCGTGTTCGATTTCATCGAATTTTTTTTCTTTTAATCGATTTAATTTCGATTCATTATAACGCACATACAGATCCAACTACTTTTAGCTGATCTGCTGGCATTGCAACTCGGCATTAGTCAGTGGTAAATGTGGTATACACTATATACAGTCACCCGACACTAGTTAGTTTCCACAATCCAAGACTTAACTTCACAGTTCACACAAATACGTTTTAATTTCAAACTGTAGCACTGACGCAAGTTATTTTTTTTTAAACTTTAAGAAAAGCGTAGAGAGTTAGTTTAATTATAAAACGTATCCAGTATACTCACTGTCGGTCACTTTTTATAGTAGGTAAGTTTTTATTTCTTCTTAAAAATTTTATTTATCTTCTAATTTTTTTAATTTCTTTATTTTTTTTTAATCTTACTATCTTTTACTTTTTATCATTTTCATTATTTTTTCATTATTTTTTTTATTAAAGGAGAACTATGACATGAGTGATTTCCACTCACCTCATAGTTCTAAGCCGACCTGTGACAATGAGACTGTCACAGGTCGGCTCAGTAGATCGGGAGGTGAGAGAACACATACCGGATTATTTTATAATTTTTTATCAATTTTTTTTTTACAATTTTTTTTTTTTCACTTAGCAATAAAGTTATCACACAGGAGCTAGCTAACAAGCCCCTGTGTGATAGCATTTGGAGGTGACAGGTTCTCTTTATTGAACCTGTCACCTCCAATACAGGAGTTCTAGCACAGCGCTGTGCTAGCACTCCTGTGACAGCTGAGAGGAAGGGCTGCGAGTGCAGCTCTCTCCTCTCACACTGTCTATATGGTAGCGCCGGGCCTGGCCCCAAGTGGCTCCGTCGGCTAAAGAAGGGAAGGGGGGAGGAGTCCGGTGACGTCGATGTCCGTGACGTCACCGGATCTCAGACGGGACTCCCGGAAGCCGGCGGAGAGGTGAGTACTGATCAAATGGATTTTGATCGATTAAAGAAATTAACATTTAATCAAGTAATTCATTGTTAATTTCCACAGCCCTAATTATTTCACACTCGTGGAGATGTGACATGGACTAGATCCTTGCTTTCTGGATGTAAAGGATATTATTATTACATAGTATTTATAGAGCGCCAACAGCTTGCGCAGCGCTTTACAATATAAGGAAGACATTACAATACAATTCAAGACAAGATGGTGAGGAAGATATCGTGAGTCTCTTTGGCTCGTGTGTGTGTGTTTATCTATATAGGGATTTCCTTTGGTTGTTATAATTACTTAGGATATTTGGATCGTTTACCTTCAAATAGAAACAAGGAATCTGTGGATAATGCCTTTCACCGTACCCATCTGTTATATTGCTTGATCTATAACAGATTCGGAAATCCTTGAGGTCCATATTTATATGATTTATCCTGTTTTATGGATAGCCGAGTGTAATAAATGTGTAATACATATTTTCATAGGTCTTTTTAATATGTTGTTTCAGATGTTTAATAAATTATATGCATTTTTATACATAGAACTATAGTTGCATTACTGGTATTGTGGTGGGATCTCCCTTAAAGGGGACATGGCACTATATAAATCCTGTATAATAACAACAGTTTGCGCAGCGCTTTACAATGTAAGGAAGACATTACAATCACAATACAATTCAAGACAATATGGAGAGGAGGGCGCTGCCCCTGAGGGCTTACAATCTAACGGGAGGGGGCATGTGGTCATTATTTTGATATAGGAGACCCACCACTGGTGTATATATACCATTGTGATTTGGAACCCTCCTTCCCCGTGTGTACATGTATTTTGGAGACATTTTACTCATTTTTGTTTTACATTGTAACTTCCCTCCGTGAGTACAAACTATACGGAGCTTTAAAATATAAATATATAAAAATATAAGAGAACACGTAAACATTGGAGTATTAAGGTAACACTTATTGCAGTATAATAACACTTAGACAATGGAGCTGCATCGTCCAAAAAGGCATTCCGATGGAAAGCAAAAACTAAAATGTGTTTTGAGATTCCGCCTCACGGCTCTGGAAGGGGGGGCAGCTTTCGGACAACTCAATGTTCATTGGTCAGTGTAGCAAATGTGAAATAATATAGTTTAAGATCATACTTAATGGAGCTGCATCTTCCGAAAAGGCATTCCGATAGAAAGCGAGTCGTGATTTTGGCTGCTAAGAAAGAAAAAGTATTTTGGAGCCTTTTTTCCTTTTCTTTTTGTTATTTCTTTTTTTTTTTTTTTACTTCTGGTTTTTGAATGCCATAGATTTATTAACCTTGTTATAAAAACATTTCCGTCATATACCCGGAACCACCGTATTTATCAAATTTTTTTTAACCAAACTATATGTTTTCTGAATGGACTGGATTGATACCACACTCCAAAAGGAATCTACAACTCAAGAAATGTTTTGATGTTTGGAATTTAGTTAAACAAAAACGTATTCAGTGCTTTGATTAAACTTCTTGCTATACTATTAGAATGTTTGTCTGATGATCCTCCAATTCGGTTGTGAGTATTTTCACTAGGGATGCACAGATACTTTTCGAGTACCAGTGCCGATACTCGGCATTTTCATGAGAACTCCCAGGGTTGCAGCGGTTGCAGCTGGGACCGGGCTCTGGCGCTCCACCACTGTCCTGAAATCATCAGTCTGTATTGTTTTAGAAAAACTGTCACATGACAATAAAGAAAAAAGTACTCGTACTCGCGAAACTGGTATCTGTGCATCCCTTTATTTATATTTATAAAAACAAAATCATACATTAAAACAGAGATGTACAAATCCCGGGAGCTCCGTGTGCTCCTTACACATGACAGCGGCCTCCTAATTTTTTAATTTTTCTCTAGTGTAGTCTTGGAGCTCAAAAGTATCATTCTCTACCGTTTGTTACTTTTGTTGGAATCTCACTTGGAATCTGTTGACTGTTAATTATTTCTCACCATTGTAATTTCTCTTTTTGTTCCTCTATAAAATGTAAAAGAAAAAAAAAAAAACACTGCTGTATTTGGACACGGAATGCCAAAACTTATTGTACAATATATTTAGAGAATGCGCTCCATGGCTCTGGAAGGGGCAGCATTCAGTCAACTCAACATAACTAGTCACTGTAGTAAATATGAAACAATATAGTGTAAGATAATACCTAAACAATGGCGTTGCATCTTCCAAAAAGTCATGGTAATGGCTGTAAAAAAAAAAAAATGTGGGAGTGTTTTGGGTTTTTTTTTAATCAGGTTTTTGAATGCCATAGACCAGAGGTGTCAAACTCAAATACACAGCGGCCCAAAAATGTTTTAATTCTCCAAGTCGAGGGCCGGGCTGGTTCACACAGTATATTACCGCGGCCTATACAGTATATCACACAGTATATTACCGCCACCTATAAGGCCCACTCCGGTGGATTCTTCACCTGCTTTCTCTCCTCATTGTGCGGGCCCCATAAGCTCTTCATCCCTGCTCTGAGGTCTGGCAAGGCAGGGACAGCCGCGGGACTATCCTACCGAAGCCGCAGGGCACTTCCAGCTTTAAAGATGGCCGCCGCCTATCGGTGGCCATCTTTATGCCACAGGAAAGAAGTGGCAGGCCCGCGCCGCATCATTCCTGTGCCATAAAGATG
>NW_017307693.1:217298-224531 GCF_000935625.1 Nanorana parkeri
CTGCGCGGCGGCCATCTTTAAAGCTGGAAGTGTACCGGCGGGCCAGATCTAATGATAAATAAACATTATCGTGCGGGCCAAACATAATTCCATCGCGGGCCGGTCTTGGCCCCGCGGGCCATAGACCTATTATTAGCCTTCCAGTGTTTACAGAAATACTGTTCTATTTGGACACGGGATGCAAAAAACTTATTGTACAATATATTTTGAGAATCCGCTCCATGGCTCTGGAAGGGGCAGCATTCAGTCAGCTGAAAGATGTTAGCTAGTCGATGTATTAAATGGAAATAATATAACTTTAAGATAATTTAACAATGGAGTTGCAGCCCCCAAAAGGTATTCCGATGGAAAGCAAGGCATGGTTTTGGCTGTTAAAAAAAAAAAAAGTATATGGGATTTTTTTTTTCTTTTTTTTTTTCTTTCCAGTTTTGTAATTCCATACGTTTTTATAAACCTTCCAGTTTTTTTTTTGTTTTTTTAAATACTTCTGTTTTTGAACAGAGAAAGCAAAAACTTATTGTACAATTATTTTGAGAATCCGCTCCGTGACTCCAGAAGGGGGGCAGCATTCGGACAACTCAAAGATGTTCACTAGCAAATGTGAAATAATATAGTTCTAGATAATACTTAAACATTGTATATGCAACTCCCAAAAGGGCATTAAAGGAGAACTATGAGGGGGGGGGGGGATTTCCACTCACCTCATAGTTCTAGCCGACCTGTGACAATGAGACTGTCACAGGTCGGCTCAGTAGATCGGGAGGTGAGGGAACACATACCGGCGTTCGCTCACCTCTCGATCCTGTCACGGCTCTCTGCAATGACAGGGGGAGTGGCTGGATTCCCCTCTCCGATCCTCCAGCGCTGACTGGCAGAACGGACGGGGGAGGGGGCGGGTACAGCTGGCTCTGCCTCTAGATAGGTAGAGCCAGCTGTCACTCACGCAGCTGGGCGGATCCAGACATAATTGTCAGGATTCGCTTCAGCTGCGGCGTCTCAGTATATAGGGAGCCGTAGCTCGCGGTATACTGAGCTTAGGGTGACGGGAGGACGCTAGTTTGTGTCCTCCCGTCACCCTAAGGAGAACTATGGGGAAAAACACTGACCCCCATAAATAGATTTATTGGTCGACGTTTTGACAAGGTCTTTCTCTTCCATTGGACTATATATGCCAATGTAACTTCTACAATATACACGGCCTCACCAAACAAAGTCACCACCTGGATTTAGCTAGGTAAATAGGTCAGAGCCTTCCATTGGATAATTACTTCCGGTTCAGCAAGGTTATATGCCCAAAAAAATTAGGTCAGCTGCCGACCTGAATATTCTGAATGGCCAGGCTTTCCTATCAATGGATTTTTTCCTCTCTGATGGCATTAGAGGTCAACCGATAGTGATTTTTCAGAACCAATACCGCTTATAGGCCACCTGTCAGGCCCATATCAGGTACCGATATTCTGTTTACATCCAGCAGCTGAATATAAACAGCAGGCAGTCACCCATGTATTGAGATTGTAGTCTATCCCGGGGGGCGGAGCTTGGAGCGGTGACTACTTGACTACTTTACAACACACACAGGGACCATGGGGAACAGACGTAGCCCCCCTCCAGAAGGAAGGACAGTGTCAGAGATGATTGGAGGATCTACAGCCGAGTGATACACAAATAAGATACATTGTTGTTCAGAGTTCGGGGACTCGGAGGGATTTCTTGGATGTAACTCCGGAGTTTAGTGTCAGATGCCAGGCTGATATTCAGCATTTTTGAGCTTGAATACTTTGAGTTGCTGACCTGAAACAAGTATGCAGGAAGTGGTCGGAACTTTTCATCTGCATTGTAGTTTCGGGTCTGCGTACATTGAAGCAGGTGACTCCTTGTTAGCGCCAGGTAACTGGTATTTTCAGAATAAGATCAGTGGTGTGCAAGGCCTCCCTATTTCTCTCATGATATGTTGGCTATGGACCCTGCCCGAGTTCTCTAGAACCCCCTATACTCCAAGGAGGGGAGGACGTTCTGTAGTTCTTGTCCTGTCCTTTGGTGATAACGCTGCTCCTCCATAGATTCAATACCACGAGTGGGTGTAGTCACCGTAGGACAGGAAGTGTGTTACTGGCAGGATCACCAGGTGACGGTAAAGGGAAAAAATAAAAAGTAATGGCCTGAAGGGTTTGGCTCTGCGGCAGTTGGGATAGCGGTGGTCCACTTTCTGCTCTCCAATTGCGTCCCTGCTTGACCGATATTATTGTTATTATGAGTCAATGCAGATTTTTGGGCTTGAGTTGCTTAGGTGTACAGGGGTTTTTTTGGACAGAATGTTTTTGTATGATATCATCAGTCAATCAAACGGGCCAGATTGTTTACGGCAGCGCGGGGCGCTTGAAGAGATGTTTTATGCTCGTTGAAAGTAGTGACCCGTCCCTTGGTGTGGTTGGGTAACCAAGTGACCAAAAAAAAGTTCCAGTTGTCACCAGCTTTTCGGGGGCTCTTTTATAATGACTAGGCCGGATGACTTCCTCAGGGCTGTGACAAGAAGAGCCCATAGTCATAGGTAGTGTTTAGTATCATGCATTGATTTTACAGTTTGACAAAAAATACTCCCTTATGGGCCCATTTGGTGCCTGTAGATGCTGGGGCGGTCATTTAATGCACGTTTATTAATAAGCAGCCAACTCACATTTTGTCTAGTTGGGTCAAATGAGAGAGCCAAATCAGGTGATAGGAGTACTGAGTCTTTAAACGTCTGGCAAACAAAATACAAATACAGCTAACGCATTTCAGAGGCCGAAAACATCCCCCTTCATCAAGGAGACAAGACTATGGAAGAATAACTGGAAGCTGAATTGTGCTCGGTTAGACTGGACTGCCGTTTAGTATTCTTGTCTCTAATTCACATTAATGGGCTGCTTTTCCCCATAGTTCTCCTTAGGGTAACGGGAGGACACAAACTAGCGTCCTCCCGTCACCCTAAGCTCAGTATATAGCTCGCGGTATACTGAGACCACCGCAGCTGAAGCGGATCCCGACAATTATGTCTGGATCCACCCAGCTGCGTGAGTGACAGCTGGCTCCTCCTATCTAGAGGCAGAGCCAGCTGAACCCGCCCCCTTCCGCTGGAGGATCGGGGAGGGGGGGGGAATCCCTGCAGGGAGCCGTGAGACAGTCACAGCTCTCTGCACGTATAGATCGAGAAGTGAGCGAGCGACGGTATGCGTTCGCTCACTTCCCGATCTATAGAGCCGACCTGTGACAGTCTCATTGTCGCACGTCGGCTCCAACTATGAGGCTGAGTGAAAATCACCCCCCTCATAGTTCCCCCTTTTAACTCTTCTGTCCCAATGTGGTATCTGCACAGAACATGGACACAAACAAATGTTGTGGTATTTGTATTTTCCAATCTCCATCTCATTGGCTTCAGCAAAGACAGCTCTGCATGGGACAGTTCTCAGTTTGATCTTCAGAAAGTCCATGGTAGGAGCAGCTTGTGAGCGGTTTTGCAGCACTGGGGCCTCACCTGCAGTAGGGAATCATCTTCTCTCTCTCTCTATCGCTATAGAAATTCAGGATTTTTTTTTTTTTTTTAACGGACATTTCTTTTCATGAAGACTAATTCTCAAACATTAGATCTCCCATTCTATGTACTGGAAATCCTATGTGGAGGTTGGAGTTGGCTTAATGATTAAATTGCCCATAACTCCAGTAGTACAGCTTGGCAGCCCGGTGGCTGATAAAGTTGCCATGGATGTGTGAGCAGGCGGCCTGTGCCGTTTGGCGGTAGGGGTAGCGGGGCACGAAGCTGGCATGGACTTGGACCTCCGGATGATTAATGTTTCCCCATCAAGTGAATAGTTTCCTGGGGCTGGCACCATCCAGCCTGCCTTCATGCCCTGCTGGCTCCGTGTGCACTGGCCCATGCTTATTACATTTCTTATCGACGTACAAAAGTTGGTGACCACGGGGTTCTTGTTTTGTAAGATCAAAAAAACGCCTCTGTAAACCTGTTTGGCTCAGTCGGTAAGAGGGACGGGGGAGGAAAAAACATGTTTGTACTGAAAATTCTTCATTCGGGAGCATTACTTCATATCAGTAGTCAGTTACAGTCATTAAGTTGTCAGAAGTGGAATTCAGAAGAGTAAGTGGAGACGGGTGTTGCCAGTTTCTGGTACAGGGGAGTGCCTGCTGATTGGCAACACTCAGTCAGATGGAAAATGGTGGCCTGCAAGGAGCAGGTGGTCCGCGGCACTCTTGTACTGCGCTGGAAGGAAGTTGTATACGAGCTTTACTCATGCATGTGTGACGCTATAGCTGCGTATGTAATATCACGCTTAGCATCGCACTAAAGATGATCATATGATATGCTTGTGAAATCTAAAACTAGCCATAGGTGGAAGTGTCTTCAAGAGCTATGAGCGACTGCCCATCCATTGCCAAAAATTACCATACCGGCTGCTGTTGGGCAGGCAAGTGTTTAATCATCTGGGGCCAATACAAGTGGAGCTTACAGTACCAACAGAGACCAGACATCCAGTCTTCAAGTCTGATTCTACGCTTTAGCTCTTTATTAAGTGAAGTCTAAGTGATGCAACATGTATCCGTATTGAAGGTTATCCGAGCGTCTTCTACAGGTAGAGGGCCCATTGCTGTTTCTCATACGACATACACAACAGACTGAATGGGTACACACCTATATTCCAGTACCTCCCAGAAGAAGGAATGGTTGGCCGGGTCCATCACCCACACAGCATTTAAAATGTCTGTAAACCTAAAAAACTAATCTGCATGAAAGTCTTCCTGTTAAATGTGTCTGTGTGCCCTTTGTTTTTTTGCAATGGAATTAAGTGAGGCTAACGTACCCGTTGATCCTGCCAGTTGCTTTCTGATCTAGCCTGCGCAGCGTTGCCATCATGGTAGACAGGCTATGATTCTTTCTATATAAAACCGCATGGCCTGTTCTATCCTTTCCCTCTCCAGCCCACATCATCGATAGGAACACCCGATGAGTTGTAACTGTGTGTTTGACTGCGGTGGAGCCACTCGGTCGTGATAGTGCAGGGTAGCGGTCTTCCCATGTGTCTTTATGGATGTGGTGCTTGTGGTTTGTGCACCCAACCCATATACCGAGTGAGAGCAAGGGGGTTTACAAGCCAGAACCACTTATTGTTTTAAGGGTGGCCACAAGCTGCCCCATCTCACCCCTGGGGTGGGGCTGCCCCATCTCACCCCTGGGATGGGGCTGCCCTTACTGCATCTATACACCTTTTTAGGTGTGAACATTTTAATGTACCTTTTTTCTTCTGCTTATTACTTGCCATAGTGATTGTTATTGGTCAAAACATGCTGGAATATTTCTGCCATCATTGTAGAATCTTTCCTTTTTGTCCCCAGTTTTTGGGGTTTTTTTCAGTGTGCACAGGTCGATGTTCTACACCCTCCCAGAGTAAAAAGCCATATTATGTTCAGAGGTAGTGTGTTGCCTGTGGTTTAGTTTCCTATCCCCCATCACTACTGATGGAATTTGCCTTCCCATGGGCAGCCTATCCTACCTGTATAATACAGAATTGGCCCTCACCAAAAATGTTCACCCTACCTTTAGGATAAGATCGGGTGTAGTATCTGTTTATATTGGTTTTCAGGGGAAGAACAATGTTGTCCCTGTACCATGGGATGATCGATTAGTATTCCCTGGAGTGATACACAGGTCCTGGAGGGTGGGGGGGGAGTCCTTTCCTTCTGGGTTAATTTAGGGGTAGTGCACTGGGCTTGTCCCCAGATGTAGGCCGGAGCCCCCTTGTAACTAATGCTTCCTTGGTTTGAATGGCTAGGGGTCTGAGAAGCCAGAGAACCAGCGGTGCTGTGCCACCTAGGTGTGCCAGAAAAACTATGGGTGTGGGGCACTGGCGGCACAAGGTCACAGCACTCCACACTTTGTTTCTGCACACGCTTCCTGGGCAGACCTTCTGGCTATCCAGAGCAGTTTTTTTTTTGAGGACCTTCGTCTTCAGAGGACCACAGCGACCTCGTGCACTTTTTTTGTGGTGTGATTTCACATCTCGCTTTTTTTTTTTCCCACAAGGGTTTGTTTTACGATGTGAAACATTTTCACTGTGCCCATGGCGTGTGTATTCCTTTATGCAAAAGCTAGGAAATAGTGCGCATTCCTGAAGCCTGGTGCAGAAAAGTTGTGTGGCTCCAGGTAGCTGATTACACCCGTGAGCCTAGTGAAGGCTTTGCCCTACGCTGCATTAAAATGAACGCACCCTATAGCATGTGTCCACTATGTCTGCTGCAGTTTTGCCCCCAGTTCAGTTTGCTGTCATCTCTACGGGAGGGAAATAATGTTCTCTTTTTTTGTCATCTGTTAGTTACTATATTTAGTAAAGTTCTAATATTGAGAAGACCCAGGCTGATCGTCATCAGAACCGAGTCCATGATCTTCAAAGGGGAAGAACAAGTCGTATAGGATGCGGCCTGTCGGCACGATCTTTATTTTCTGTTTCTGCTCTTCATGTGTCACTCTGGGGGACCTTCTACTTGGGGCCCAATGACCATGTTTATTCCATTCCCTGGGCTTCAACCTACAGACAGGTTGCATGGAATGGCCGCCATGTCATCACTCTAGCAATAAACTATTACAAGTACCATTTGCAATTGCAATCTTTGATGGCCTAGTTTCTGACCCCCCTTCCCCCAGTGGGCTGTGAGAGCCTCTCCCCTTTTACTTCTTCTACCCCAACCTCTATTTCTGTAACACGACCACCACCCTAAACCCCACCCCTCGCGGGTGTTGCTGTCACAGGATGATATACTCTGCAATACCTTTTTTTTAATCTTGAGCTCGCTATGAAAATTTCATTGGGTACCCCCAATGTTCTTTAGTTATCACCAGGGCCGGATTTCCCACAAGGCCAACTAAGGCCCGGCCTTGGGGCAGCAGGGGTGTGGAATTCCTATCTCCCGATGCCCAGGGCAACGCCAGCACTGATTGCATCGCCAAACGTATGCTATAAGTTCTACTTGTTACCCCTGTGATGTTTATTTGGAAAGCCTCCAATAATACTTCGAATACATCAACGCTCTTTCCCGTGTTGTATATACTGACATACTCTTATTTCTCATCTTGCAGGATGAGGCTGATGCGGAATCTGAGGAAAGTGAAGAAAAGGAACCAGATGTCCCAAGCCCCAAAAACGAGGTTGAGTTGGGAAATACGGTGACCAGTTCTTTGTCGGTAACTGA
>NW_017307693.1:224985-226200 GCF_000935625.1 Nanorana parkeri
GCCGGCTCCACCGAGACCAAGAAAAAGAGCAAAAAGAAGAAGCGCAGCAGAGGCGACGGTGAGAATGATTCGGATGCGGCGGGAGGTACGGCGCATGAAAGGAGAAAGCCAAAGGGCAACAAAGATGGCGGGGAGGTCGTTGAGAGCACAGAGGAGCCGGAACACGCCCAGGAGGAGAAACTGAAAAGAAAGAAAAGGAAAAAGGAGACTTTGGACCGGATTGAAATAAATGATGATTCTCCTCTTCAGAATGAGGAACCGAAGAAGAAGAAAAAGAAGAAGAAGCAGCAAAAGTCAGACAATTAGATGTTTTTTAACGCGGATATAGAATATGAAATTAGAGACTTCGATATACTCTTCTGATGAATGAATGGCGGGTGCATGACACCTCTGGTGCTTACTGGTAATATCATGATTGGCTGCTCGGGGAACTTTGCTGCATTAATCCCCGCCCATGAAGAGCTCCCGAGCATAAGGGCCTGACAAGGACATGCTAAGGGTACCGGACCTGTGAGCAAGCAGTGAAGTCAGCACTTTGCTTACTGCTGATAGGTATGGGGCAATCTGGCTCAGTCCACACTCTCAGCCAAAGTGACCGGGGGGGGGGCGTTCGTCAGGACATTGGATTACATTCAAAGCACCACCATGTGGCCCACACACGTACTGATGAATTTGTACTGTAACTGCTGGATAAATATCACTCATCATTGGTGAAATGGCAAATCCCGGCGTCTTGTCCATGTCTTAGATCTCTACGTGAGACAGTTATGAATATATGAATTTAGAATGTTTGCCGTGTGAAAGCTGAACGTTGTACCATTGACTGTGCACCCCCATAAGAAAATACGGGGCTGCCATTGCCGACCTCCTGATATTAGTTACCTGGCTGTGTCTGCTTTCCCAAATTTGAGTCGTCAACCCCGAACACCTAGGCCACCGGTGAAGCCAGAGCACTTAAAGGAGAACTATGGGGTTAAGTCTTTTCCCCATAGTTCTCCATAGGTTGACGGGAGGACACAAACTAGCGTCCTCCCATCACCCCTAAGCTCAGTATATAGGGAGCGCTGCTCGCGGTATACTGAGACGCCGCAGCCGGAGCGGATCCCGACATCGATGTCTGGATCCACCCAGCTGCGTGAGTGACAGCTGGCTCCGCCTATCTAGAGGCAGAGCCAGCTGTACCCGCCCCCTCCCCCGTCCGTTCCGCCAGTCAGC
>NW_017307693.1:227398-228886 GCF_000935625.1 Nanorana parkeri
CGGGGGGGGGGCGTTCGTCAGGACATTGGATTACATTCAAAGCACCACCATGTGGCCCACACACGTACTGATGAATTTGTACTGTAACTGCTGGATAAATATCACTCATCATTGGTGAAATGGCAAATCCCGGCGTCTTGTCCATGTCTTAGATCTCTACGTGAGACAGTTATGAATATATGAATTTAGAATGTTTGCCGTGTGAAAGCTGAACGTTGTACCATTGACTGTGCACCCCCATAAGAAAATACGGGGCTGCCATTGCCGACCTCCTGATATTAGTTACCTGGCTGTGTCTGCTTTCCCAAATTTGAGTCGTCAACCCCGAACACCTAGGCCACCGGTGAAGCCAGAGCACTTAAAGGAGAACTATGGGGTTAAGTCTTTTCCCCATAGTTCTCCATAGGTTGACGGGAGGACACAAACTAGCGTCCTCCCATCACCCCTAAGCTCAGTATATAGGGAGCGCTGCTCGCGGTATACTGAGACGCCGCAGCCGGAGCGGATCCCGACATCGATGTCTGGATCCACCCAGCTGCGTGAGTGACAGCTGGCTCCGCCTATCTAGAGGCAGAGCCAGCTGTACCCGCCCCCTCCCCCGTCCGTTCCGCCAGTCAGCGCTGGAGGATCGGAGCGGGGAGGAGGGGAATCCCTGCAGGGAGCCATGAGTGACGGTCACTGCACTCTTTAGGCACAGGATCGAGAAGTGAGCGAGTGACGGTATGTGTTCGCTCACTTCCCGATCTACTGAGCCGACCTGTGACAGTCTCATTGTAACACGTCGGCTCGAACTATGAGGCTGAGTGATTTTCACTCCCCTCATAGTTCTCCTTTTAAGATGCATGCTTGTTCCGGGTCCATGACTAAAAATACTAAAGCCACGGGATTAGGAAAACAGCCGAGGAGCTAACATTGGCAGAAGGAGAGGTCAGCGGGGGCCACATTTCTCCTAGTGCCGGTTTCCTTGGGTCCCCCTGCACTCCATACACACTGCAGCAATGCAAAGCTTCACCATGCGTTATAGCGCACTGCAGTAAAGGTGGACCGCGCACCTCAACGCACTGAATATCAGGCACAAAGCTTTTCTATTACCGCAGTGCACGGCATGTCCCTTCTGGTGCGCTGCAGTGCATGTTACCCATTACTGTGACAATGAGTGAGGCCTGGTTCACACCTGAACGTTTTGTAGCGCGTTCAACGCTCGACGAACGCTCTACAAAACGCTCAAACATCTAAATCCCATTGTATTCAATGGGTCTGGTTCACACCTTGCCGTATTTCCGCCCGTCCGAACGCGATACAAAACGGCCTACGCGTTTTGGTCTCGCGTTTCCATTGGGATACAGCCAAGTAGCCCACGGAAACGCGCGTAAAAACACGCGACAAACGCGCATATTCAATACGCCTAGGTGTGAACCCAGCCTTACCGTAACACACCAATGTGCAGACGGCTGTAAACAATAAGGCTACAGGGGTGGACACAATGGG
>NW_017307693.1:230277-230817 GCF_000935625.1 Nanorana parkeri
GGGCGTCACGGGGGGGGGGGGGGGGGGGTTATCAAAATCTGGAGCAGCTGTGCACCGCAGCCAATCAGCTTCTCTCTTTCATTCTCAAATCTCACCTGAGCAAACTGAAGAGAGAAGCTGATTGGTTGCCATGGGCAACTGCTCCAGATTCTGTTTTGCTAAATCCCCCCCGATGTATTTTCAAGCATTGGAAGATTCTTTGATCTTTGAACTAACCCTGTCTGAAGTTGTTGTACATCCACGTAACAATTCCACGTGCCCGTCCACAATAAGACACGTGACACGTATGCAATATCACGGTGTGCAGTGTGTTGTTTTGTATTGGCAGACATTGTAAAGTTGAGCCCTCCTCATAAATCGGCTTCTCGCCCGTTCAGTGGCCTTTCCTTTTAATAAACTGGTTTGGAAGTTCAAACGTTAATGGGAATTATATTATGCAAAATGGCGGCCTCTGTCTCCGGGACGGCCCAGGGTGCGCGATGGTGGAAATAAGAAACAGGTTGGCTTCAGAGAAACTGAAAGGTGAGAGAGAGAATGGGG
>NW_017307693.1:230966-243660 GCF_000935625.1 Nanorana parkeri
TACAAGAATACAGAGAGAGGGAACTGCAGGAAACAAAGGAAGGAGAGAAAGAGGGAATAGCAGAAACCGCCAACAAGGGTAGAGAGAGGGAGCGAGATTGTATATGGCCAGATGAAGGTCTATTTAAAAAAGCCGTGAATGTCACTAGGTGATGAGAAAGCATGGAGTCTGCTTTCTGGCCAATCGGGAAGCCGGGCGCCGTGTAATGACAGCTTCCTGATTGGCTGGGAAGCCGACTCCATGTTCCCTCGTCATGAGGTGACGAGGGAGCATGAAGCCGGCATCCCGGCCAATCAGGAAGCTGGGCAGTGTGTAATTGACGCGCTGGCCGGCTTCCCGATACCGGAAGTATCGGGCCAGGCATCGGAGCATTTGGGCGAGTACTCGCCTATCCCTACCACCAGCTATAGAGGACTACAAATCCCAGCAATACATTATGCAGCAATGCAGAATAGTACCACCAACTATAGAGGACTACAAATCCCAGCAATACATTATACACCAATGCAGAATAGTACCACCTAACTATAGAGGACTACAAATCCCAGCAATACATTATACAGCAATGCAGAATAGTACCACCAACTATAGAGGACTACAAATCCCAGCAATACATTATACAGCAATGCAGAATACCACCAGCCACAGTGGATAAAAATCGATGATTTTTGTGGGTTTTTTTAAATCATTTTTTTTTTATTCAAATCAGATTTAGTTTGATTTTTATCAAATTCATTTTAATAAAATGCTTTTGGAATAAAAATTTAAAAAAAATCTAACGATAGTTTTCCATTTAAGAAACATTAATAATTTAGTTTATTCGGCATGAAATGGAGCTTAGTTATGTAGCATGAGGCTGTATATTCTGCAATATTTACATTTTTGGTAAACTCATCCAATGAATCCGAGCTCTGGCAGCGGAGATAACCACACGCACAGCGTTGATGCAGTCACACAATTTCACAGGATGTAACCGCGAGATAAACCATAAAACAAAGTTCAGGAATATTCCTTTTATCCCCATTGTTTTGCAAATCCGCTCACCTGCTGCCCGCCACGTCCCTCGCCTTGTTGTGTCACTGCCGCATCACCAGCCGTCCCAATAAAGTGAATGGGACTGTCACTGAGTCAACGGCGGGTCAGAGGAGGAGCCGCTGAGGGACCGAGGTGACAGTTGCTCTTTAAAAATTATGATTTCAATCAAATCCACCCTGACACCAGCTATAGAGGAGTACAACAAATCCCAGCAATACATTATGCAGCAATGCAGAATGGACCCGGCTATACAGGACTACAAAGCCCAGCAATACACTATACAGCAATGCAGAATGGACCCGGCTATACGGGACAACAAATCCCAGCAATACATTATGCAGCAATCCAGAATGGACCCGGCTATACAGGACTACAAAGCCCAGCAATACACTATACAGCAATGCAGAATGGACCCGGCTATACGGGACTACAAAGCCCAGCAATACACTATACAGCAATGCAGAATGGACCCGGCTATACGGGACAACAAATCCCAGCAATACATTATGCAGCAATGCAGAATGGACCCGGCTATACGGGACTACAAAGCCCAGCAATACACTATACAGCAATGCAGAATGGACCCGGCTATACGGGACAACAAATCCCAGCAATACATTATGCAGCAATGCAGAATAATTCCATCAGCTGTAGAGGACTACAAATCTCAGCAATACATTGTACACTGTATAATGCACTGTATAATGTATTGCTGGGATTTGTTGTATTACTCTATAGCCGGGGCCATTCTGCATTGCTTGCTGTATAATGCATTGCTGAGATTTGTAATAATATATAACACAATGTACCATCAGCTATAGAGGAATACAAATCCCAGCAATACATTATAGAGCACCATGTGGGGGGGGAGGGAAGTGCAGGCTTACCTGAGCAGTCTTCCAGCAACTTTCTTCCGTGATCGGGCCTGTCTGTCGGCGGCTGTCGTCCCCCGATGCCTGCTACTCCTTCTCCCCGCGTCCCTGTGCCGATCGTGGATGCGGCGGGGTGGGTCTAGCAGCGGCGAGCGTGAGGCGGGGTGGAGCTGTGAACGGGCAACTAATCGAAAGCCGATTAATCGATGATGGAAAACGTTGACAAAGTTTTCGATTATGATCGACTTAGTCGATTAGTTGTTGCAGCTCCTAGATGAGAAAATCAAATCCATGAGAACTGGAAGAAATATCAGTGAACATTCTGTCTTCTATCTGGCGGGTTCATGCCGAGGAATATGAAGTGTATAATATAAACTGCAACAACGTATTTCATATTTATTTAGTATGTCACATAAGTTACACAACGTAGAACACAATGACACGCTAGGGGAGCATGGTTTGCCGAAAGTCGATACTATGTGTACAGTTTAACACTCGCCACTCTGTTCATAATAGCAAAAGGCACCTAGAATGAAATCTAATAAACATAGTCGTGTTGAAAAAAATGCCCCAAATTGCCCCGCCCCTCCTCTAACTGCCCCGCCCCCAGGTGTCACTTGTACCTGAGGGTCAGGATGGTGTTTGCTCTTTCCCGCCTTCCAGGTTGTGATATTGAGATGCGGTTTTGATGTTCTCCTCTTATCTCCACTAGAATCTTGCTGCTTGTGACGGGAAGGAGAGGCTCAGTACAGGGAGGGGCACTGGAGTCCACCTGGCAACCTCACTCTGTGGCCCCTGGCAGTGTCAACTATTGGGGCCCATTCACACTACGTGCCGTGACTGGTATTTTTCTGCACTTAATCACCAGTCACCACAAGAGCACATAGAAAACCAATGGTTATTATGTTCCATGTTCACACCGCAGCGTTGCCTTCAGCGGGGTTGCAGAAGAACATAGAGCTGCTGCATTGTTGGACACTGCACTGGAGCTCACCTGACGTCACCGTGCATTGTAACAACACAACTCTGCTGCTGCTAAAGAAAATTCCAACTGAAGCCAAAACTTGAAATCAGCGTAGCCACCAAGGGACAGGAAGTGTGTTCACTGGCAGGATCACCAGATGAAAACGGTCTGAAGAAAAAAAAAGTAATGCAGCCACCACATTTAAAGACTGCTGATGTGCGAAGTATTACATGTTTGTTTTAGGGTTCAGCTGTGCTTTCATTTCAGTTGTAGCCAAAGTTCTGCGGGAATAAATCTACACTGCTAAGACTGCCAGGGGGATCTCTGACCAGCAGGGACTGAGGGGCAACACTGAGAGACCAGACTGAGGACAAATACTGAGGGTCAAGAAAGAGGGATGGACTGAGGGACAAGGAGGTACAGGCTGAAGGACACGGCTGAGGGATGAACTGTGGAACAACGAGTTACAGGCTGAGGGATGGACTGAGGGACACGGCTGAGGGATGGACTGAGGGACAAGGATCTACAGGCTGAGGGACAGACTGAGGGACAAGGATCTACAGGCTGAGGGACAAGAAGGAGGTACAGGCTGAGGGACAAGAAGGAGGTACAGGCTGAGGGATGGACTGAGGGACAAGGATCTACAGGCTGAGGGATGGACTGAGGGACAAGGATCTACAGGCTGAGGGACACAGCTGAGGGATGGACTGTGGAACAACGAGGTACAGGCTGAGGGATGGACTGAGGGACACGGCTGAGGGACAAGGATCTACAGGCTGAGGGACAAGGAGGTACAGGCTGAGGGATGGACTGAGGGACACGGCTGAGGGATGGACTGAGGGACACGGCTGAGGGATGGACTGAGGGACACGGCTGAGGGATGGACTGAGGGACACGGCTGAGGGATGGACTGAGGGACACGGCTGAGGGATGGACTGAGGGACACGGCTGAGGGATGGACTGAGGGACACGGCTGAGGGATGGACTGAGGGACACGGCTGAGGGATGGACTGAGGGACACGGCTGAGGGATGGACTGAGGGACACGGCTGAGGGATGGACTGAGGGACACGGCTGAGGGATGGACTGAGGGACACGGCTGAGGGATGGACTGAGGGACACGGCTGAGGGATGGACTGAGGGACACGGCTGAGGGATGGACTGAGGGACAAGGATCTACAGGCTGAGGGACAAGGAGGTACAGGCTGAGGGATGGACTGAGGGACACGGCTGAGGAACAGGAATGAGACATGGACTATGATAAAGATGATGACTCATTCTTGGCTTCTGATTTCAGTTCTTCTACACTTTACACTTCACATTTAACTTGTCTCAGCAGCCTCCCTAATGGTGGCCCCCCTTTCCACGCCCCCTTTTCACCACGAGGGCCACATGGCTTGCTATGGCAATTGTTATACCACCGGCAGTGGGATGTCTTGCGGATCCAAAAAAAACAACCACCAATGTAAACAGGTAGTATATGCCACCTTGCAGGTCCAATCCAAACCTGCCACCGAGGTCCAGCTTAACCTTCCGTGGTTCATTCCCGATCTATGTATGTTATTATTATTATAGTTTCCATTGGCAACACTCGTGTCCTGAAAAACGTGCACATTGGAGTGCCGAGGAATTAATTGTGCGTCCTTGTAGTCCATGCCCATCCCCCGTGCTCATATTGTTGGTGTTAAATCTTTGAGCTTCTTGGAGTCTGTTCTCTTTGGAACTCTGTATACATAACCCACAGAAGACATTAACACTTCATCCTTCACCCTCATGAATATGCTTCCCTATTATTAAAGCTGATAAGCAAATACTGTCCTCATACAAGATCCATATGTATTGTTCCTGGAAATCTTGGCGTCTATTGTGAATTTCTTCCAGATCCATGCAGTAATCCAGTGTGAGACTTGGAGCTTCCTGTAATAAAGACCGGTCACTTCTGCTCTCTCCTTGTGGAGGGTGACTGGCCTCGTCTCCTCCCCCTCCTGTAATAAAGACCGGTCACTGCTGCTCTCTCCTGGTGCAGGGTGACTGGTCGTGTCTCCGCCCCCTCCTGTAAGAAAGACCGGTCACTGCTGCTCTCTCCTGGTGCAGGGTGACTGGTCGTGTCTCCGCCCCCTCCTGTAAGAAAGACCGGTCACTGCTGCTCTCTCCTGGTGCAGGGTGACTGGTCGTGTCTCCGCCCCCTCCTGTAAGAAAGACCGGTCACTGCTGCTCTCTCCTGGTGCAGGGTGACTGGTCGTGTCTCCGCCCCCTCCTGTAAGAAAGACCGGTCACTGCTGCTCTCTCCTGGTGCAGGGTGACTGGTCGTGTCTCCGCCCCCTCCTGTAAGAAAGACCGGTCACTGCTGCTCTCTCCTGGTGCAGGGTGACTGGTCGTGTCTCCGCCCCCTCCTGTAAGAAAGACCGGTCACTGCTGCTCTCTCCTGGTGCAGGGTGACTGGTCGTGTCTCCGCCCCCTCCTGTAAGAAAGACCGGTCACTGCTGCTCTCTCCTGGTGCAGGGTGACTGGTCGTGTCTCCGCCCCCTCCTGTAAGAAAGACCGGTCACTGCTGCTCTCTCCTGGTGCAGGGTGACTGGTCGTGTCTCCGCCCCCTCCTGTAAGAAAGACCGGTCACTGCTGCTCTCTCCTGGTGCAGGGTGACTGGTCGTGTCTCCGCCCCCTCCTGTAAGAAAGACCGGTCACTGCTGCTCTCTCCTGGTGCAGGGTGACTGGTCGTGTCTCCGCCCCCTCCTGTAAGAAAGACCGGTCACTGCTGCTCTCTCCTGGTGCAGGGTGACTGGTCGTGTCTCCGCCCCCTCCTGTAAGAAAGACCGGTCACTGCTGCTCTCTCCTTGTGCAGGGTGACTGGTCTTGTCTCCGCCCCCTCCTGTAGGAAGGCTGTAGAGGGTGGAGCCTGCTGTGAGCCAGATCATGTCCTACAGCTGCTGTTTTAACATGTTTCAGAAACTTGAAGCCCTGGGTAGGACATCCAGGTAACATACAAGAGGGGGAGATGACAGGGAGGACCTCAGTGGTGTGATGATTCTCTTCGTCTAATAAGCAAGGCCGGTCCCACAGGAACCCCTATTAGTGAACATTGGTTTCCTCATCCTATCTGTGCTTTCCGTCACAAGACTGGCTGAACAGGAGTCCAAACACCTGAGAAAGGAAATGGTTCATAATATGGCTTCTACCTTTTGGTCAAGGAGAAATTAAATGCACAGTGGTCCTGGGGTAACAGTGAGTGTGGTTTATTAGTAGGGGGTGTGGCTCCATATTTGTGTTTTAGTCATCAAGTATTTGGTTAAAAAAAGTTTGTTTTTTATTAATATGATAACCAATTGTTGCTCTTCATCCTCAGAAAGTGCGTATAGTATAAACCTTCAACCTGCAAGAGCGGCAAATCAAAACTTAATCAGTACAGTAACTCAACACCCCCCCCCCCTTGTTTATAAACAATGTTACTTTGTATCTCTCTATCTCCCTCTGATCAATGTTTATAAACAATGTTACTTTGTATCTCTCTATCTCCCTCTGATCAATGTTTATATACAATGTAACTTTTTGAATTGCTACAAAATATTGGTGTTAAAAAAAACCCCTCCACCGTTTATCATTAAAAAGTTATCTTTGAGCTACAGTCAGGGACTTTGCCTAGGCTGAGATGATGCCATCAGTCTGCTGCAGGCAGGAGGAAGCATTTCCTCAGTCTCCCCTCCCCCAGTGATCAGTCTACAACATTTTAACTTTGTAGCAATTCACAAGGAGAGAGTCTTCAGCAGGGGTTGATCTGTGTCGGACATTTGTGAACACAACCAGGAACCCCGCACACCTGGATGATGCCTGAATAAAGATGGCGTCATCATTCTGGAGACAAGAACAGATGGAGGCTCCTCACTCCCACACTGCCAGTCTCCCGCTTGGCCGGTGGTGACTCCAGGTTCCTCTTGCAGCGTTGTGGCCATTGACGTGATCGGCATGTGTCACTTAAAGGACCCTCGAATATTTGAAGGATCTGCACCCACATGTCCAGCGCATGAGCAATGCTCCCAAATCCCTCTCCATGCTCTTTGTTTTCAGCCTGGTTCTTATTTCTATTGACATCTCGTTTACCAACCGAGGCCGCCGGCTCCGGGGAGGTCCACAGCCCCGCTGCCTGGTCCGGTCTGCAGTTCATTCCATCCACCCCTATGCTGGGATCCAGTCCTTCTGCTTTACGGTTCGACCGTTCTTCCTCTGTTCCTGTGCTGAGGTCTGCAGTCCTCCGGCTTGGTCCAGTTCACCATTCTTCCAGTACACTCCAGTGCTGACATTAGACATGTGCGATTCGTTTCGTTACGAATCGAAATTCGTACGAATTTTCCTGAAATTCGTAAATTCGGAAGCATCTGAAATCCGAATTGCAGTTTCCGAATTATATCCGAAATACGAAATTCCGTTAAGGAATTTCGGATCCGAATTTCTTTGAAACGGGAACTAATATTACCCCTGTAAATGAGGTTGAACAACATGACGAGATTTTTTTAATAATCCGAAATACGGATCGGCTGCTGCTGAGAGTCGCATTACAATACACAGGCAGGAAATAGGAAATTCCGTTGACGTATTTTCGTTCCGTTACGAACATTCGTTATATTGAAGGTAAAAAGCAAAGTACATTTATATTGGAGTTGATGGTAGTTTTTTCTTAAAGTCCGAAATACGAAATTCGGATCCGGAATCCGTTAACGGAATTCGTATGTCGGATACAAAAACAACTACCACATCGACTCCAATATTAACAAAGGTATTTTTGCTTTTTAACTTCATCATAACGAATGTTCGTAAAGTTACGAAAATGTGCCGAAAGTAACGAAAATCCGTATTTTGTACGAATCCGAATTGAGTTTCGGACACGAATTACGAAATACGAAATAACGGATATTACGAAACGGAACGGAACTCATTTTTTGACGGCGCACAAGTCTAGCTGACATCTGGTCTGGTTTGCTTTTCGTCCAATACGCTCTTGTGCGTTGTCTGCTGCTCATGCAGTACGCTGTGGATCTGGGGTCCGCAGTCCTGCTCTCTGGTTGGGTCCACTCTTTCCTCCTATTCCATGTTCCGGCTTGCTCCAGTGTGTTCTGCGGTCTCAAGTCCTTCTCCGCAGCCTGGTTCCCATTCACACCGTGGCCACTAGGCTGTCCCTGAACTCATCTGCTTCTGCAAGTACAGGTTAGTAGACATGTGCAGCGGCAAAAAATGTGTTTCATTTTGATTTTGCCTTATTTCGTTTTTCGGGGTCTCCGAAATTCAATTCGTTTCGGAATTCGGACAAAAATTCGTTAGCGGTAGTCTGTATGAAATTCCGTTCCAATTACGTTTTGTTCGCCCGTTGCAGCAAAGTGACATAAAAGGGGGGACAAAAGGGGGGGGGTTTCTCAAATGTTACTTTGCTGCAACGAAATTTCATCCAAGAAACAAAATTTCGTACAGACTGCCGCTAACGAATTTCGGAATGGGAAATTCGGATTCGTTTGCATTCGTTATATCTGTCATTCGGGATTCGGATACATTCGAATTTCGATTCGGAACTAATCGAAGCGCACATGTCTACGGGTTAGTCTCCTCATGTTAGAGTAGTGTGAACCCAATAGTCATGACCTGACGTCAGCATGCATCCAAGTCCCCGGCTGAACACTGGCTGACCCGTTAGGGTTGCCACCTGTTCGGGGTTCTCTGTCTCCTCCCACCCAGGAGGTGGGTTTCCCACTTGCCTAGTACTGTGAGGGACCTGTTGCGGCAGGTCCCCAAAGGAAATGGTCCACGGCCTTCGGGTTGGTGGGCCACCAGTCTCAACCCCTGTCAGGAGCCTTGCGCCCCGGGGGGTCGGGAAAGTAGGTCCCTTCTTTCGAAGGACCTTGCACCCTTGTGCACGTTTTTTGTGTGCTGTGATTTCACGGTTCACTTTTTTTGTTCACAGGGGGAAGTTTGATGCACGTCCACGGGCTTCGATTAAAAAAAAAAAAACCTGTCCAGGATTCACCCGGACAGTCCGGGTTTTGAATGGTGTGTCCGGGTTTCATGGCAGCAGTAACCCGGACACAAGATGTCAGGCAGACAGGGGCATCCAAAATTAACATAGGGGCTACCGGCCCCACTGAAAATGGCCTCAACTGTGATATTTACATATGAATGGGCGGGGCTATTTGTATATGAATGGGCGGGGCTATTTGTATATGAATAAGCCGCGACTCATTCTCCCAAAAAAATGTCCGCTCGTCGGTAGAGTGTTCGAGTTTGGCTTGAAGAAAAGGTGGCAACCCTATGACCCGTAGACTCTGGGGGCCGCGTCACCTGCTCACACGTGGGTTCACGTCACTTCACTCACCTCCAGGACAGATTTTTGTTGTTGTTTGGCTGCGGTTTTGCATCACCTTTCATCTTTAATAGCAGCCGGTAACTGTAACGGGGCTCCGGCCTGTGCAGGAAACGTATGAGATCAAAGCCAGGCGGTGTGTACATCGAGCTCTCTCCCTGGCAGAGTTCAGCACGCAGCAACGAACAGGCCAACCGTCGCTCGCAACCCAATGCTCCCTGAACAGCAAGGCCCCCGCAGCTGTGCAGAGAACTCCCCGCGGGTGCCAAGACTTCGGTAAACACACAAACAATGGCGCTGCCAGCACAGCGCAGACTGATGGTGGCTTTTCTTATGGACTTATGCTGCGCGACGCACGTACCTGCTTGGCAGGAGGGACACCTGGCCAGAAGTCAACAGGAACCTCTTTTTTTTTTTCCGAGTTTGGCACCAAGACCTAATCCCGTAATTGCCTCTTTTCTTCTTTCCCCCCCAAACAAAAGAAACAATTTTCATTTTCTGAACATCATTTTGATAAGCGGACATCTAGCGTGCCAAGCCTGGAGATGTAATCGCATCTTCCTGACCGGAGAGATGATCTATTTCTTATAATACAGGTGCAATTTTTGTATTCATGTTTGTACCCTCACCCGGAAAAAAGGGGGCCTGTCACCAACCAGCCTGCAAAAATATATGATTGTGGTGCACCAGTGACACCATCTAGAGCAAGCCTTCTGAAACTTCCTCCACTCGTGACCCCTTTTTGGCCGAGGACATTTTTAGGGGACCCCAGCATCGGAACGGTGTCTCTCCCCTCTTTCCCTCAACGTCGGTCGGTGTAGCGACCAAAGCCGCACAGTGTGGGCTGCTGTGCTGTGATGGAGCTGCATCCATACGCGCATTGCCGGCTCACATGTGCGCCTGTAGAGGTGCCGGGAGCCAGAATGTGATGTCACCCCGGTCCAGGCACCTCAACAGGACACTTGCGAGGGAGCTGTAAGCAATGCATGTATGGATGGAGCTCCTTCGCGGCCATAGCCCCACCTCACCTCAAGATGACACTCAGCACCGGGCAGCATATTTTAAATGGCTGCTCGGTGTAAGAATGGACAGCGCTGCGCTAGGGGGAGGCTGAGGAGCCTCTCACCTAGAAAAGTGGAAGGCATTTGGTGACCCGCTGAACACGGGGTCACGACCCACCAGTTGAGAACCAAGGGACTAGAGCACTATGGGTCACCCAGCATGGACCAGAGACATGTTTACACTTCTGCCACAGGCCTGATTATTCTGCGAGAGCTTTGTTATTAATGTAACAAAGTCATAGATATATTGTTTATAACAGCGGTTCTCAACCTGTCGGTCGCGACCCCCGTTGGGGGTCGGATGACGATTTGACAGGGGTCGCCTAAAGACATCCCAACTCTCCCAGACGCTCCGGGAGTCTCCCGCTATTAGATAACGGCTCCCGGCCGCCCGGGAGAGAAACACTTTCTCCCGGAAAGGTTTACTCTGCTCGATCAGAGTAAACCTTTCCCTGTCCTGTTTTTTTTTGTTTTTTTCTGACATCGGAGCCGCCGGCCGCCGTCAGTCAGAAAAAAAAAAAACAGCATTGGAATGCATAGCTAGATTCCTATTGGCTATTTCACTTTGCAATAGCCAATAGTAAGCTAGCTTTTGCACCCGCCCACTGCTGCTGTCAATCAGCAGAAGGGGACCTGAAGTTCTCCATCAGGTCCCCTTCTAGTGATTGACAGCAGCAGAGGGGGCGGGTGCAATAGCCAGCTTTCTATTGGATATTGCAAATTGAAATAGCCAATAGGAATCAAGCTATGCATTCCTATGCTGTTTTTTTTTTCTGGTCGGACGGCGGCTCCGATGTCAAAAAAAAACCAGGACAGGGAAAGGTTTACTCTGATCGACCGAGCAGAGTTAATCTTTCCGGGAGAAAGTGTTTCTCTCCCGGGCGGCCGGGAGCCGCTATCTACTGTTAGGGGTCGCCACAACTTGTTATCAAAGGGTCGCGGCACTAGAGGGGTTGAGAACCGCCGGTTTATAGGGAAGGACACTTGGCTTTCTTTCGAGGGAGAGGGGCACTAAGGACTAGACATGCGCAGGGCAAAACGAAATTCGGACCAAACAAATGAAAATGAAAAACATTTTCGTTCATTTCGTCAATGGAAACAAATGTTACTGCTGAAGGAACGAGCGGCGGCCGTATCGGCTGCCAGCGTACTCTGCGCATGCGTGCCGCCATTTTGGAGTGTATCTTGGTTTACACCAAGATGGCGGCACCCGGATATGTGGGCGCCGCCATCTTGGTGTATACCGAGATATACTCCAAAACGGCGACGCGCGCGTGCAGAAGACGCTGGCGGCCGATTTGGCCGCCGCTCGTTCTGCAAATAACATCACCCATGTGACATTACGCACCCTGCCTCCAAGATGGCGGCGGGCATGCGCAGAAAGTACCGGCGGCCATTCTGATAATGGTGATTGCTAGTACGGTGGCGGCAGTGTGCTTCCTAGCAGCCAATGATGCTGTGTGCTCAGTGAGGCTTGACACCGTATTTTTGGCAGGATCAACAGATATTTTCTGCACTTGGTGGAAATGTTCCCATCCTAAAAAAATGTAAAACGAAGGCAGCCGCCACCTCTGAAGACCGGTGACCTTCATTACACGGCATTTCTGTCCTTGGGTACAGTTATCCTTTAAAGGAGAACTACGGGCTCAGTGTTTTTCCCTATAGTTCCCCCAAGGGTAACAGGAGGACACAAACTAGCGTCCTCCCGTCACCCTAGGCTCAGTATATAGGAACAGACCGGGGAATCCAGCCCCTCCCCCTGTCACGGCTCTCTGCCGGCACAGGATCGAGAGACAGAGCCAGCTATGCCCTCCCCCGTCCGTTCCGTCAGTCAGCGCTGGCGGATCGGACAGGGGAGGGGCGGAATCCCTGAAGGGAGCCGTGAGTGACAGTCACGTCTCTCTGCAGGTACAGGATCGAGAAGTGAGCGAGCGAGTATGTGTTCGCTCACCTCCCGATCTGTTGAGCCGACCTGTGACAGTCTCATTGTCACAGGTCGGCTCGCACTATGAGGGGGAGTGATTTTCACTCCCCTCATAGTTCTCCTCTAAGTCCTGCGATTCAACAATACTGAGTGGGGGGGAGGAATATGCGTGAGTGCGGAGAAGTCATAAAGTGGCAATTATATGTGAAATGTCGGTATTAAAAGATTTGAACCTGTCGTCTTTTTTTTTTTATACTTCGCTGTGCAAACATCTGCCGCGATGAATGGATGTGAGAGTAGATTAGACGTCCGCGCGGATGTAATTTATAACCTCCCGACAAGTTTAAACACTGTGGTTGGCGCTATAAATCCGGCGAGGCCGGAGCGAACGCTGCGTCGCGGGACGTCCTCTGATGGATGGTTACGAGGAAAGACATGACCGGGACACTTACTTACATTATCCGAGTGTTAGAAGGGCGGATCGTATCAATCAATACTC
>NW_017307693.1:243832-252435 GCF_000935625.1 Nanorana parkeri
CTGCTGCTACTTTTCCAATAAAATCCATAAGTAATGATAATGTTCACATTATCGGGCGCTCGTCCTTGTCTGTCAGTCCCTCCGTGGACTGCCAAATATATTATCTCAACAAAGTTCTCTCCAGTCTGGCTCCGCTATAGACTTCTCGTACTTTCTGCAGCCTACGCGTCTCCCCTCAATCTTGTAGATTGTCCACATTCTCGCTTTCAGGACTTCTCACGAGCTTCCCCACTTCTGGTCAGCTGACCGCCGGCCGTAAGCTCATGGTGGAGCCCATTAAGGCTGAATTTCAGGACTTCTCACGAGCTTCCCCACTTCTGGTCAGCTGACCGCCGGCCACAAGCTCCTGGTGGAGCCCATTAAGGCTGAATTTCAGGACTTCTCACGAGCTTCCCCACTTCTGGTCAGCTGACCGCCGGCCACAAGCTCATGGTGGAGCCCATTAAGGCTGTATTTCAGGACTTCTCACAAGCTTCCCCACTTCTGGTCAGCTGACGGTATACTGAGACCGCCGCAGCCGGGACGGATCCCGACACATCGAGATCCACCCAGCTGCGTGAGTGACAGCTGGCTCTGCCTATCTAGAGGCAGAGCCCAGCTGTACCCGCCCCCTCCCCGTCCGTGCCGTCAGTCAGCGCTGGAGGATCGGGGAGGGGGGGGGGGAATTCCTGCAGGGAGCCGTGAGTGACAGTCACAGCTCTCTGCAGGGATAGATCGAGAAGTAAGCGAGTGCCGGTATGTGTTCGCTCACTTCCCGATCTATTGAGCCGACCTGTGACAGTCTCATTGTCAGCGGTCGGCTCGAAATATGAGGCTGAGTGATTTTCACTCCCCTCATAGTTCTCCTTTTAGGCTGAATTCCAGGACTTTTCACGAGCTTCCCCACTTCTGGTCAGCTGACCGCCGGCCACAAGCTCATGGTGAAGCCCATTAAGACTGGAGTCCCCCAACAGGGTTCCCGTTATCACACTCAGGATTACTCACCTTACTTCAGGGTTTCGAGGCAGCCGGAGGTCCATTCCTTGGTAGCTGCTGGTCCTGCATTGTATGTGATGACGTCATCAAGAGGGGCGGGGACAAGACCAGTTGGGGTCCAGAACTAGGAGGGAGGAAGACTTCGGGAACATGTTTTAAATTAAGAATTCCTCTATAGGAGTGTTTCTCAACCTTTTTTCAGTTGCGGCACTCTTTACAACTGTGCTAAATCCCGAGGCGTCCCAGTCTAAAATGTAAACAATGTAAATGTAAAAAACAATGTGTGGCCCCTCCAAAATCCATACCAGAGTTATAGCCCACCGAGGGGTCTGGCATGGCACGAGCACGCCGGAAAAAACACAAATAAACTGTGTTCCAACTTCAAATTGAGGCGGCCCCTTAGCATCAATCCCCACCTTCCCCTTCACATTTGGCCTTTCACATCAGAGCCCCCCTTTTATTAGGAGCGCCTTCCCTTCACACCAGATCCCTGTTACATCAGGAGCCCCCCTTTCACACTAAGGGCCCCTATTCACATCAAAAGCTCCCCTTTACATCAGAATCCTGCCTTTCATATCAGAGCCCTTCCCCCTAACATTAGGAGCCCCCTTCTTTCGCATCAGAGTCCTTCCTTCGCAGTAGGGGCCCCTCTTCACATCAGAAGCCCCCCTTACATGTCAAAGACCTTCATTTCACATCAGAGTTTCCTCCATGGAAAGGCAGGACACTCAGTGGTGTATTTTGGGGCACCCTAGGCAAGATGAAATTCAGGCATCCCTCCCACACTAAATTTGCCCCGCCCCTTCCTGTTTTTGACTTCTTGCGTAACATGTCAGTCGCTGGATACAGCGCACACGCTGTATTCTGCTTTTGCTATGTTCTGCTGTTAGCGCAGCAGGAAAGCTGTGGTCTCAGGGGGGCTATGCAGGATCTGTGGTGGGGTCTATGGTGGGCTCAGCAGGGTCTCAGGGTGGCCTCCGCAGGGTCTCAGGGTGGCCTCCGCAGGGTCTCAGGGTGGGCTCCGCCGGGTCTCAGGTGGGCTGAGGTGGGCTCTGCAGTAGACAGACCTCAGCCCACCTGAGACCCTGCAGAGCCCGCCACAGATCCTGCATAGCCCCCCTGAGACCCCGCGGAGCCCACCATAGACCCCACCACAGATCCTGCAGAGCCCACCTGAGACTTTCAGGTGGGCTGTGCATAATCCATGCTGGGCTCTGCAGGGTCCCTTTACCAGCAGTGTGATCCTCTTACCTGCATTTGCCGCCCGCTGCTGGACCTGGCCTCCTTCACCGCCAGACGTGCACTTCCAGGTAAGAGGCCCGGCCATGGGGCAACAGGGAGTAGAGGGGCAGCAGGGGTGTGGAATTCCTATCTCCCCATGCCTGGGGCATGCTGTTTCGGGCATCAGGCGGGTAGTTGTTTTCTACATGTAGCCCGGCTTTGGGCAAGCAGAGCTAAATGTACAGCGGGGGGAAGAGGCCGCTTGTTTTGTACAAGTGATCCCGGCGATGTCACCGAGATCACTTGTATGCAGCCTGCAGGTCTGGGGGGGGTTGTTGGGGGGTAGGGGGGCACATTGAGGAACCTGGCCTTGGGGCAGCAGAGAGAGTAAATCAGGGCTACACCAGTCTTAGTAAATGATGTTGAAACTGTCCAATTCATTTTGCAAAATGATTAGCATTTGATAAGAAGCGTGGCAATCATTTCCTAAATGAGCTGAATGGAATTAGTAGCAGCGATGCACATTTTGTTCCCTCTGGTGCATCTGAGCATGTTTATTTTATTGACTGACTAATGTGGATGTAATGTGCACATGAATGAGTAATAAGAGAATTTGCCGAGGACCTTGTGTTGGCTAAATAAGTTTCCAGGTTCTCCAGAGAGATGGGGGCCACCCCCAGCAAGCCTGTGGACAACTTCTGGTGTCCTTGTCCTGGTGACCGTTGTCACCGAGAGAGAATAGTGATGGGAAATTCATTAATGTCACCAGAACAGGAAGTCTGCTTGTTCCCATGACTGCTGTCTAAGAAGGGACTTCCCCTTCTTGTGGGAGATTAACTCACACATCCTGTTGCGTCTCCTGGAAGTAAAAAAAAATGTTCTCCGATGGGACACAAATAGTAAAATAAACTGAATGGTTTTACCTTTCCCCACTCTATCCAAAACTAAAAACAAAAATGGACTAGAGATATATTATTATTATTATTACATAGTATTTATAGAGCGCCAACAGTTTGCGCAGCGCTGTACAATATAAGGAAGACATAACAGTTACAATACAATTCAAGACAAGATGGTAAGGAGGGCCCTGCCCCTGAGGGCTTACACTCTGAAAGAGGAGGGGGAAATGATACATGAGATATACAATTATAATAATAGTAACAATAACAATGATGATAATAATAATGGATTTCTCATCTGATTGATCCTTTCACAATACCCTGTATTTGAATCAAACTCAAAAGTGAATAAAAATTAATTTTAAAAATACCATTTAAAGCAATAAAAATGATCAGGTTATTGATCCCCCATTCAAAAAAATGCCTCCCCCTCTCTACCTCCATGTACATCTGCCATATCCTGTTAGTGAATATTCGGTCCAGGTATTCATACTAGACATGTGCGATTCGTTTCGTTACGAATCGAAATTCGTACGAATTTTCCTGAAATTCGTAGATTCGGAAGCATAAGAAATCCGAATGGCAGTTTCCGAATTATATCCGAAATACGAAATTCAGTTAACGAATTTCGGATCCGAATTTCTTTGAAACGGGAACTAATATTACCCCTGTAAATGAGGTTGAACAACATGACAAGATTTTTTTTTAATCCGAAATACGGATCGGCTGCTGCTGAGAGTCGCATTACAATACACAGGCAGGAAATACGAAATTCCGTTGACGTCGTTTCGTTCCGTTACGAACATTCGTTATGTTGAAGGTAAAAAGCAAAATACATTTATATTGGAGTTGATGGTAGTTTTTTCTTAAAGTCCGAAATACGAAATTCGGATCCGGAATCCGTTAACGGAATTCGTATTTCGGATACAAAAACAACTACCACATCGACTCCGATATTAACAAAGGTATTTTTGCTTTTTAACTTCATCATAACGAATGTTTGTAAAGTTACGAAAATGTGCCGAAACTAACGAAAATCCGTATTTCGTACGAATCCGAATTGAGTTTCGGACACGAATTACGAAATACGAAATAACGGATATTCCGAAACGGAACGAAACGAAACGGAACAAATTTTTTGACGGCGCACAAGTCTAACTCATACCCTTCATTACACAATTCCAGGCCTGAGATAGGTCCATTTGAAGATGGATCGATTGGAGGGATTCTGTACGGGAGACCCCAGACCCTTTCTTTCTGGATCTTGTAGCCGGTGTTCTATCGAAAGCTCCGACTGCTCGAGATCTCCAACTGCCCGACTTCCGGTTTCGTTAGGACTCAGCCCTCGTTCACACCTGAACGTTTTGTAGCGCGTTCTACGCTCGACGAACGCTCTACAAAACGCTCAAAAATATAAATCCCATTGTATTCAATGGTCTCGTTCCCACCTTGGCGTATTTCCGCCCGTCCCTAACGCGCTACAAAAACAGCCAACGCCTGACAAGGTCCAGGTACTACTTTGGGCCGTTTTGTTGCGCGTTTCCATTGGGATACAGCCAAGTAGCCTTCGGAAATGCGCGACGGTCGCGCAACTTTTTTACAGCAAAATCGCTGTAAAAAATCGTGCGACAGACGCGCATATGCAATACGCCTAGGTGTGAACGAGACCTCAGAGGTTTGGATGAGAGGGCTGTACTGCACATGCGCCACCCGCGGCATTGCCCTATACACATACTACACAGCAATGAAGTATTAAAATGAACTAGGATCAAACTCATCCAGCACGTTATTATTCTGAGTTGCCCCACTCAAGCGGCGGCCATATTGAGTGGGGCATGTGAGATTAATAACGATCCTAGTTCATGTTATTACTTCATTGCTGTGCTGTATGTGTATAGGGCAATGCCGCGGGTGGCGCACATGCAGTACAGCCTTCTCGGCCAAACCTCTTAGTCCTAACGAAACCGGAAGTCAGGCAGTTGGAGAACTCGAAGAGTTGGAACGTTCGATAGAACACCGGCATCATTTTTTTGTGAATGGTTTCTAGTTTGGGGCGAATGTAACTAAATTCTATATTCTCTTTTCAACTCCAGGGAAACGATTGGTTGCCCATGTACCTGAGAAAGGTTGGAAGGATTTTCATTCTGCCATTGGGGAGATTTCTCCTCGCTTCCTGTCTTAGTTGTGTCTGTCAGCAGGACAGGAAGTGTGGGGGACGTGGACACCTGGCAGCAGTAAGTATAATCATATATTGTAGCCAATCAGATTGTAACAACGTGTAGATAAAGCAATGAACAATGTATCCATTGGGCTCATCTGGGTTATTGTGTTGGTCTCTGCGCCCAATAATAAATACAAGTTTGGAACGGTTGCATTGTTTTCCCAGCAGGAGAAAGAATCAGAGGCCACCATAGTACAGTATACACGGTATGTCAGGGTAACATCTGTATGCTTGATGCTTCTGGCTAAGAGAGAAAGAATGTCCTCAGCAATTTCTCGCCTGGGTTTCCCCCCGGTTGCTCTCTTGACCTTTGTCACTTCCACACCGCGCTGCCCCCATCATCCTCGTCCCAGGGTGAGCACCTCTCCGGGGTCACAGCTGCAGCCTCTGCACCATCACCTGAGTGACCTCTGACCTCTCATACACCTGCCTGTCCTTTCTGGACTGGAATTCCATTTATTCCGCCCTCACGGTTGATGGAATTCCAGCTTTCTCTTCCAGAGTCCGCTCACACCTTCTGCCTCCGGAGAACAATTCTTCCACTTGGCTGGCTGTAGAAGGGTTCATCTTGAAGGGATAGTCCACCCCGGCCTTTGCATACCACTTCACCATGGAGGAACCCTTAAAATAGTTCTCAGGCTTCAGGGAACCCCCCCCCCACTAAAAGGTCTTATACCAACAGCTCAATGTACATTAGCGTGATTAGGTTTTAGAGAGTTTCAGAGAAAAGAATGCGGCTTCCTTAATGATCAGACAATGAAATTAATCATTGTGACCAGAAAAGAAACATAGACAGTGAAAATTATATTGCTCCCTTACATTGGTGGTCAGCATACAAGTGACCCCTTTACATTGGTGGTCATTGGTGAAGTCCCTCCCTTACATTGGTGGTCAGTAGTGAAGGGCCCCTTACATTGGTGGTCAGAGGTGAAGTGCCCCCTTACATTGGTGGTCAGTAGTGAAGGGCCCCCTTACATTGGTGGTCAGCATAGAAGTGACCCCCTTACATTGGTGGTCAGTAGTGAAGGGCCCCCTTACATTGGTGGTCAGAGGTGAAGTGCCCCCTTACAGTGGTGGTCAGAAGTGAAGGGCCCCCTTACATTGGTGGTCAGAGGTGAAGGGCCCCCTTACAATAGTGGTCAGAGGTGAGGGGCCCCCTTACAATGGTGGTCAGAGGTGAAGGGCCCCCTTACATTGGTGGTCAGAGGTGAAGGGCCCCCTTACAATAGTGGTCAGAGCCAAATAGAGAGTCTATGGCGGGCTCTGCAGGTGAAGGGCCCCCTTACATTGGTGATCAAAGCGGGCAGCAGATCAATCTGTCATTGCTCTCTTATTAAGGAACTGCTAGCAACCTCAACAGGAACCCTGGTTGAGAATACTGGTCCATTCTAACCACTCAGATGCGTTTAAAGAGCTGGCAGTCTGCCAACATTTTGCTCTCATAGGAACAGAAATGACATTTTGGGGCTGCTGAAACCTGACAATGAATTTCTCCACAATACCTTGTTATACATTAAAAAAAAAAAAAAGACCTACCCCGAAAATAAGACCCAGTGTGTTTATTTTGACCCCCAAAAAATATAAGACAGTGTCTTCTTTTCGGGGGAAACAGTAGAAGCAGTGGCGTAACAATCGCCATAGCGACCCAGGCGGCCGCTATGGGGCCCGGGGCACAGGGGGGCCCGGCCAGGGCATCCATCTGATGCCGTGTACGAACCACGGAGGCGGACAGCCCTGACCGGTAAAGAGGTGTGCAGCCCATCTGAGACCCTGCAGAGCCCACTATAGAGAGTCTATGGCGGGCTCTGCAGAGTCACTCTCAGGTGAGCTGTTTGGTATATCAGGTGGGCTCTGCAAGGGGCATAACTAGCAATCACGGGGGGCCCCATACAAAATTTTGCTATGGGGCCCTGTGATTTCAAGTTACGCCCCTGGGTAGAAGCAAATAATATGCATAACAGTAATTAGAGGCCCATAGCAGATACAGACCATACTGAGCCCCCCTCATAGACAATGAGCTGAGCTAAGCAGTACAAGGTGTCAGGAACAGGTAATTGCAGCAATGATCCAGCATGAAATCCGTTTTTTTTTTTTTAAAGCATCTTAAACCCCGTGTGAAAATCTCTTCCTCTCTCCTGTCGGATTGTACAACCTGCGGAGTCTGTGGGGTTGAAGTAATGGCTCTAAGCCTGCATGACCAATCACTTGCTAATTACACCAGAGGCTGTCTAATCTTAACGAGTCAGGTAATGCCTGGCTCTTTATCAATCGCCTGCCTACAGGAATGTCTACGCAAACTGGTCCGACTTGTCCTTCATGGCGTCATGGCGATGAGAAAGGTGCTAATCATTCGCAGGTAGAGAGGCATTGCAGAACAAGTTCCAAGGAAGGTCAACGAGAGGAGCCGTGGAATGTATTGAGGTGAAAGTAAACTGGATTAATTGTGTGAATTTCTACGAGGGCCGTATAAAGGTGCCCATACACCTTGCGCTTATCCTACGGTAGTTGCGGGTGATCCCGCCATCCTACCATAATCGCAAGGTGTATGGAAGGCGTGCGACCGTCTCTACTGCGCGGTCTTTTGTCTAACGAGCGTGTTTGAAAACCCGACGAGGATCGATCGTACAAATGCCAAACGGTCCGGTGTGCGCAAGCGCTCACTGCACGTTCAGCATTGCGGTCATCGGAAGCCCGCCCCTCAGGGGGGCGCGGCTTTCGATGATCGCAAGTACGATCTGCCTGTCCAAGATAGGCAGATCGTATGAGGCATGGGCAGATAGATCGATAGATAGATGGATCGATAGATAGATGGGAGAGAGATAGATAGATAGATGAGAGAGAGTATGAGAGAGAGAGAGGGAGAGTATGAGAGAGAGTATGAGAGAGAGAGAGAAAGTATGAGAGAGAGAGAGAGTATGAGAGAGAGATGAGAGAGAGAGAGAGATGAGAGAGAGCATGAGAGAGAGAGAGAGTATGAGAGAGAGATGAGAGAGAGATGAGAGAGAGCATGAGAGAGAGAGAGAAAGAGAGAGAGCGCATGAGAGAGAGAGAGAGTATGAGAGAGAGCATGAGAGAGAGAGAGAGAGATGAGAGAGAGAGATAGAGATGAGAGAGAGAGAGAGAGAGAGAGATGAGAGAGAGCATGAGAGAGAGAGAGAGTATGAGAGAGAGATGAGAGAGAGATGAGAGAGAGCATGAGAGAGAGAGAGAAAGAGAGAGAGCGCATGAGAGAGAGAGAGAGTATGAGAGAGAGCATGAGAGAGAGAGAGAGAGATGAGAGAGAGAGA
>NW_017307693.1:255297-264349 GCF_000935625.1 Nanorana parkeri
GAGAACGAGAAAGAGGGAGAGAGAGAGTATGAGAGAGAGAGAGATGAGAGAGAGCATGAGAGAGAGAGTATGAGAGAGAGAGAGTATGAGAGAGAGAGATATGTCCCATGTCACCTACTCCCCTGCATTCCCTGTAATTGGAGAAGTAATATACTCTATCTCCATTGTAACCAGAAGTTCCCCAACCACTATATCCAAAACGAAATAAGAATGTGGGGGAACACACGCCGAAACATATCGGCCAAAAATTGCACTTTTGTTAAAATGCAGAAAGTGCAATTTTTTGTCCGAAATAGCGGCGCATCTGTGATTTCTTTCCTCCCCGCTGGGCGCTGCTCTGTGTCCCAGAGGGGAGGAGAGAAACTGCGGGAGGAGAGCGCTGTGAGCGGCCTGCATCTCTCCTCCCACATCGCTCAGCCTCCTATCACAGATCAGATCACACTCTGTCATCATGTTATGAATGAGCAGGAACACTCAGTATAGAGGATTCCTGTTCATTGATAACAGGGGACACAGAAAAAGAGATTGGGGACTCTGTGTCTCTGAGGACTCTGTGTTCTCAATCTCTTTTTCTATTTTAAAAGGCAAACATCAGGAGTCTGTTTAGACCCCCAATATTTCCCCAAAGCCCCCCAACAATAAAGTAAAACAATAAAAATATTTAAATAATGAAATAAAAGTATTTGTACCGCACAGCGCCTTGTGAAGCCCTGATTGGGTGAAGTAATGATGACTTCGCGCAATCGTGGCTCGCAGCTTAAGTCCTGTCAGGTGCCGGACAAATGTAAACAGTTGGGCGGAGCTAGCGGTGTCTATATTTTGTCATCTGTCAGAATGCCATTCTGCGGCGGGAGTTCATTGCAAGCGGACGGGTCGGCGAGCGGCGGGTTTTAAAAAAAAAAGATTTCTATTCATTTTTGTTTCGTCGAGTCGTCGTCATGGACAACGCTGGGCGTCGTGATTGACCCTGGATTACGTCGGTGGATCCATTTTTTGTTTTTTATTCTTTTTGTTTTAAATTATATGATTTTTTCGAAAGTGTGGCGTCTTTTTTTACAATTTACCCCTTAGTACCCTTTACTCATTCACAAGGGGGGGCCGCATCTGGGTTCCCCTTTATTAAAGGGGTACCCTGATGTGAATAAGCCCCCCCTGCCCGCACCCCAACAACTAACGCCTCAGGGTTTGTGGGGAAGAGGGCCTTGTCCCCATCGGCACGGGTACAAGGTGCTTTCCAGGGGCGACCCTCCCAGTGCCGAGGGCATGTGGCCTGGAATGGCGTGTGCTCGGATCAAGGGTCTGGTTAGGAATTTTAGGGGAACCCGAAGTCCCCCCCCCCATTTTTTGGGATGGGGTTCCTCCTTAAAATTCCTACCAGACCCTAAGGGCCTGGCATGACTTTGAGGGGGAACTGCTCGCTTTTTTTTTTGCTGCAGCAGGTTCTACACATCGTACAGATCCCCCACTTCACAGACCCCCCTACCCGGATCCCCATACATGTCCCCCACTTCACAGACCCCCCTACCCGGATCCCCATACATGTCCCCCACTTCACAGGCAGGTTAAGGTTTCATTTTTATTGTTTCACTTTAAGTGATGTTACAATCACGGCTCCTTTAAAAACTGTGTTTTTTAAAAGTGTTTTTTTCATTGATTCCTGGTCCCCCAGGGCAGTACCCGGACCCCCATACATGTTCCCCCAGGGCAGTACACGGACCCCCATACATGTCCCCCAGAGCAGTACCTGGATCCCCATACATGTCTCCCAGGGCAGTACCTGGATCCCCATACATGTCTCCCAGGGCAGTACCCGGATCCCCATACATGTCCCCCAGGGCAGTACCCGGATCCCCATACCCCTTTTATGGCCAATAACTATATATAAGCCTTCAAAATGGGGACAATGGATTTTCTGGGTTCTGGTCCCATAGACTTTCATTGAGTTCTAAGTTTGAGTTAGAACTGAACCCAGGTGTGTTCAGCCTGTCACTGGCGGTCGGGGTTCAGGTGGTGACATCCGGAGAAGATAATTCAACAAATTTAAGTTCTGAAAATGATTTATTGGTGAAATGAACATCATTCCATTTCCAGGGAGGAAGATCTGAAATCCGGGATATTTGGTGAACTCTTCCCGGGTCACACGTTGTGCTTGGTACTCATGTGACCGCTGCTTTGTCCGACCTCTTCATAAGACAACCAGATACTTGTATGGTGGCCGATGTAGATTGCACACAGGTGTGTATGTAAGGATGGGGGGCGGGGGGAGGGGGGGGATTTGGGTGCCTGAGGAGGAGACGCCATTGCGGTTGCTAAGTTGGCACTTTACTGCTGAGTACATAACACACATAACGGCGCTGCAATTAGTTTTTGATGGCCGCCTCTTGTCTCAGCTGCGGGTCAGGGATACAGTCATGCAGTATCTGAACCTTATACTGTACATCTTGTCTCATCTCAGTGACACACTCCATGCTCATCAATTTACATTACATTCTTCTCATTTCTGTAGAGGAGATATTCATGTTACACATTACTAGCTTTGCTTTCCTTAAAATGACTAATAACTAAGTGGATGCGTCTTCTTCGTTATAACCACCTGCGCATTCATCACAAAATCAGCAGCTTCTCTTTACAAGTCCACGCTCTCCGAAAAATAAAACCACTATCTCAGGGGATGGCTACAATTTGCCTTCGAGCGATGTGCCAAATTACCTTACACTGGAAGGAAATGTGATTTCTGGGGGGGTTAGTGGACCTGCTCAATACACTAATTGCCTGGCTGGTATGCTGAGCTCTCCTAATAGATTGTGAGCTCCTCCGCCTTCTGTATCCTCCCTTATATCCTAATAGATTGTAAGCTCCTCCCCTTCTGTATCCTCCCTTATACCCTAATAGATTGTAAGCTCCTCCCCTTCTGTATCCTCCCTTATACCCTAATAGATTGTAAGCTCTTCCACCTTCTGTATCCTCCCTTATACCCTAATAGATTGTAAGCTCTTCTACCTTCTGTATCCTCCCTTTTATCCTAATAGAGTGTAAGCTCCTCCCCCTTCTGTATCCTCCCTTATACCCAAATAGATTGCAAGCTCCTCCCCTTCTGTATCCTCCCTTATACCCAAATAGATACAAGAGCCAAGCAGCATTCTAGGACTCCCCCCCTCCCCCCTCCTCCTCCTCCTCCCATTTTCCTTCTTCTCTTGTGGTCTCAGGTACAATGTGTACAATGTGTAAAGTTGGCGGCCATTTTTAATTTGGGTCGATCTACAAAGAGATACAATGAATCCGCTTTCATTTCCCACCTTGTTGGACCTCTTGTGATGCAGAATTGGCCTCCCGACGTGACCATTTCTAATGCTTCATATGGTGACCCTGTCACTCGGTTGCTCTTGTTGTTGGACAACCTCTTCCAGCCCTGGATGAGCGACCAACTGAGAGCTTCATTGTAAGTTCAAACTTCCAAATCAGAATAGAAAGGACTTGGGGCTCCTCCGGCTCTGAGGTAAACCCCAGCAGCTCCCAGTATAAGATGTATATACGCAGGGCAGCCATCAGAAAGCACCTTACACGGCTTTAGGTCGCCCCCCTCCCCCCCCCCCCCCCCTGCCGCTGGACACGGGCTTTGCGACGCGCTGGACACTGGACCCACCGGAGAGTGACCCTGCAGAGCCCACCATAGATGCTGCACAGCCCATCTGAGACTGTCTATGGTGGGTTCTGAAGGGGTCTCAGGTGGGCTGGTCAGGGCTGCATCCTTCCTCTTCCTCCTTTCCTTACTACCTTCCTAGCTCCTCTGACCTGCACATATGGCCTCGTCTGCCGCCGGACAGGCCAGAAGTGATGTCACGTCACTGACGTGACGTCACTTCCGGCCAGTACGACATCAAATGGGCAGCATTGCTGATGGGGCCACAGCTTGTCTCAAAGCAGCTGGAGCGGCAATGCTGGAGCCCTGCGCTGCTAGGGCCAGTCCTCCGCCTCCTCGCCCTTTACCGTCGGCCGATAGTCATGTAAGGGACCCGGGCGGGCCCCCCAGGCTGCCCGGGCCCCTTACATGAGTATCGGCCGTGCCCCCCTGATGGCTGCCCTGTATATACGCATTCCAAGCTTGAATAACCTGACAGTGGTGTCACCATACGGTTCCACCTTTGTGCACAAGGAAAGCTGTGTCCACCACAAGTGATGGGTTCGGACCAAACCAATATACATCCAAAGGGAAGGGGTTCTGGTGATATCATTGACCTTATATGGCCATGTAGCCATAAAAGAGCAACTATGTCACCAGCTTCCCAACTCTATATTTATGTGGCACTGCAAACTGAATGGTAGCTTGCAGTGCCAGGCTGCTGTAAACAAAGCTAGCAGGGTCTTGTCCTGTATTAGAAAGGGGATGTATTGCAGGGACAAGTCTATAATTTTGCCACTTTATAGATCATTGGTTCGACCTCATCTGGAGTATGCGGTCCAGTTCTGGTCACCAGTACTAAGAAAAGATGTCCTTGAGTTGGAAAAAGTCCAGCGAAGGAGCTGTGGGCAGAGGCGTATCTACAATAAATTGCATCCCATCCAGCTCCTGGCAGCCAGTGGCATCGTTGGTTGCCAGCAGCTGGGCGGGACACCAGAGTGTCCCAGGTTGCTAAGAGGTGGGCAGGGAGATGTATAAGGGTCATACACATCTCCCTGCCTAGGCTCTTAACAACTTGGGGGGCTCTGGCCGGCATCATTCCCACATACTCATCTCTCCACCTGGCTCTTAGCAATCGGGGACTCTAGCTCAAGTCTTACCTAGCTCCTGGCAACCAGTGACATCACTGGTTGCCAGGAGCTGGGTGGGGCACCAGCCAGAGCGTCCCTGGTTGCTAACAGTTGCGCCGGGAGATGTTTACATGGGTGGGGAGAAAAAAAAAAGACAACTGTCTCCATGAGTCAGTGAACTTATGCTGACCCACGGAGTGGTGCCCCCTTCAAGTAGTGCCCAGCGCATGTGCCATATGTACCATTCCCTGGATATGCCACTGGCTGTTGGGCAGGGAATGCCCCGACTGCAGCTTAGTTGGCCAGTACTAGCAGCTTTCTTTGAGTTCAGATGAGTCAAGGTTTGGTCTTCACCCGAGCTCATCCCTATCCTCCACCTCAAACAGAAGTTCAGCCTTGCCAGAAAATTGGACCTCAATGGGCATTTTCTTAGCCTGAAAAAAAAGAAAACTAAGGCAGCCACCACATGGAAGCAATTACTACATGTGTGTTATTAGGTTAGATATCCTTTAGGGCAGTGGTTCTCAACCTGTGGGTCAGGACACAAAAGTGGGTCGCAACCCACAGTTGAGGGGGTCCCCACGTGCCTTGTGCTGCTCTAGGTAAGAGGCTCCTCAGCCTCCTCCTAGCGTGGCAGTGTCATTTCTCCTAGATGGCGCTGCAGCAGCCTGAGAGGATCAGAGAGAGGGGAGCGGGCAGGAGTGAGGGAAGGTGAATGCTTGATCACCACAGAGCCCGCACTGGGCACCACAGAGGCCACACTGGATGCCACCAGAGAGTCCGCATAGCCTCCTGAGAGCCCACACAGGTATTGGTGCATCCCTAAATTTTGCAGTTGGGGGTCACCACAAACCTGGCAAATGTTACCAAGGAGTCCCGGTCCAAGAAAGGTTGAGAACCGCTGCTATAGGGTATCTGTCAGGAAAAGCTAAAAATACATCTGTGTTTATATATTTCCATAAATTCCCACTCCTAATAACCAGATCCATCTAGAGTCTGATTCTTGAATGGGAGGGTCTGATTTTTGAATGGGAGAGTCTAATTCCTGAATGGGAGGGTCTAATTCCTGAATGGGAGGGTCTAATTCCTGAATGGGAGGGTCTGATTCCTGAATGGGAGGGTCTGATTCCTGAATGGGAGGGTCTGATTCCTGAATGGGAGGGTCTGATTCCTGAATGGGAGTGTGTAATTCCTGAATGGGAGTGTCTAATTCTTGAATGGGAGGGTCTGATCTCTGAATGAGAGCTAAAAATATCCTCAATGGGATGTGTCTCCATACATACTGGGAGGGTCTGATTCCTGAATGGGAGAGTCTGATTCTTGAATGGGAGTGTCTGATTTTTGAATGGGAGAGTCTAATTCCTGAATGGGAGGGTCTAATTCCTGAATGGGAGGGTCTGATTCCTGAATGGGAGGGTCTGATTCCTGAATGGGAGAGTCTAATTCCTGAATGGGAGTTCCTGATTTTTGAATGGGAGTGTCTAATTCCTGAATGGGAGGGTCTAATTCTTGAATGGGAGGGTCTGATCTCTGAATGAGAGGGATCTGATTCCTGAATGGGAGAGTCTAATTCCTGAATGGGAGTTCCTGATTTTTGAATGGGAGTGTCTAATTCCTGAATGGGAGGGTCTAATTCTTGAATGGGAGGGTCTGATCTCTGAATGAGAGGGATCTGATTCCTGAATGGGAGAGTCTAATTCCTGAATGGGAGGGATCTGATTCCTGAATGGGAGGGGTGGGGTATAATTCCTGAATGGGAGGGTCTAATTCCTGAATGGGAGTTCCTGATTTTTGAATCTGAGTTCCTGATTCCTGAATGGGAGGGTCTGATTCCTGATGGGAGGGTCTAATTCCTGAATGGGAGGGTCTGATTCCTGATGGGAGGGTCTGGGTTCATTATAACTACCTGGTGGACTCGCTATGTTGTAATGAGGAAAGGCGCAGTGCCGGCATCCCTTTAGCTGTGATTAACCCTTGTGGAGTATCTCACCAAAAATGAAATTCCTATTAAACGGGATGCCAAATATTATACTTGTATCTTAGCGCAGACTTCTGGGAAAATCAGTCAGCCAATCACAGACTGATTTCTAGGGACGTTCCGTGTATGGAACGCCTCCAGGTCGCCATATTGCCACATTTTGAAATTTTGAAAGTAAAGTTACCCTTTAAATTTATTTTTGTGTATTTAATTAATTAATTTAACTGTTTTTTTTTTTTAAACGTAACTTTATTTGTATCACGTAAAATGCTGGCAAGCACCTTAGGCCGGCCTGTGAAAGTGATCGGGCGGCTTTACACATGTAAGTAAACTCCTGGCTGCTATAGCGGTTGGGAGTCAGTTTACAGGGCCCTTGTTGCCACTTCTGTATGACATGCGACGCTGGCAGCCAAAGGGTTAAACTTTTATTTATCTCTGTGTGCTGCAATGCGTTGTGATGCATTTTCTTCTGAGCTCCACTGCAAAAAACTGGGCACGTCGGCATCAACATTATATGCTGCGTCCTTGCGTTGTGCCGGCGTTCATCAACTCAGATCAGCGCAGGTGTGATCGGCCCTTAAACTTCATATTTACAAAAGGATTTTTTGGGGGGTGAATTAGTCCAGCGATTTATCTATCGGGGGGCAGCAGCTGCTAAAATATTCCTTTTAGGTGTTTCGTTCTGTTTCAAGGTTAAAGGAGAGCGATGGGGTTAAGTCTTTTCCCCATGGTTCTCCTCAGGGTAACGGGAGGTCACAAACTAGCGTCCTCCCGTCACCCTAGGCTCAGTATATAGGGAGCTACAGCTCGCGGAATACTGAGACGCCGCAGCCGGAACGGATCCCGACAGGGCCGGTGCTAGGATTCTTGCCTACACAGGCAAGGTGCATTTTTGCACCCACTCCCCGACCCCCTGTAAAAACAGGGCATTTTGACAAGTACTTGTAAGAATGGGAGGGGTATAATTCCTGAATGGGAGGGTCTAATTCCTGAATGGGAGTTCCTGATTTTTGAATCTGAGTTCCTGATTCCTGAATGGGAGGGTCTGATTCCTGATGGGAGGGTCTAATTCCTGAATGGGAGGGTCTGATTCCTGATGGGAGGGTCTGGGTTCATTATAACTACCTGGTGGACTCGCTATGTTGTAATGAGGAAAGGCGCAGTGCCGGCATCCCTTTAGCTGTGATTAACCCTTGTGGAGTATCTCACCAAAAATGAAATTCCTATTAAACGGGATGCCAAATATTATACTTGTATCTTAGCGCAGACTTCTGGGAAAATCAGTCAGCCAATCACAGACTGATTTCTAGGGACGTTCCGTGTATGGAACGCCTCCAGGTCGCCATATTGCCACATTTTGAAATTTTGAAAGTAAAGTTACCCTTTAAATTTATTTTTGTGTATTTAATTAATTAATTTAACTGTTTTTTTTTTTTAAACGTAACTTTATTTGTATCACGTAAAATGCTGGCAAGCACCTTAGGCCGGCCTGTGAAAGTGATCGGGCGGCTTTACACATGTAAGTAAACTCCTGGCTGCTATAGCGGTTGGGAGTCAGTTTACAGGGCCCTTGTTGCCACTTCTGTATGACATGCGACGCTGGCAGCCAAAGGGTTAAACTTTTATTTATCTCTGTGTGCTGCAATGCGTTGTGATGCATTTTCTTCTGAGCTCCACTGCAAAAAACTGGGCACGTCGGCATCAACATTATATGCTGCGTCCTTGCGTTGTGCCGGCGTTCATCAACTCAGATCAGCGCAGGTGTGATCGGCCCTTAAACTTCATATTTACAAAAGGATTTTTTGGGGGGTGAATTAGTCCAGCGATTTATCTATCGGGGGGCAGCAGCTGCTAAAATATTCCTTTTAGGTGTTTCGTTCTGTTTCAAGGTTAAAGGAGAGCGATGGGGTTAAGTCTTTTCCCCATGGTTCTCCTCAGGGTAACGGGAGGTCACAAACTAGCGTCCTCCCGTCACCCTAGGCTCAGTATATAGGGAGCTACAGCTCGCGGAATACTGAGACGCCGCAGCCGGAACGGATCCCGACAGGGCCGGTGCTAGGATTCTTGCCTACACAGGCAAGGTGCATTTTTGCACCCACTCCCCGACCCCCTGTAAAAACAGGGCATTTTGACAAGTCCTTGTACTTGTCAAAATGCCCCGATGTTTGCGCTATGTTTTTTTTTTTTCTCACTTACCTTCGGAGCGGGAGAGAGCAGCGGCGAGTCAGCGCTGGTCCGGTGGGAGGAGCTCCAGGTGGAGTCCTAATTTAGCTGGCCGCCAACTGCCTGAGCTGCCGCGCGTGTCGGGATCCTCTGGCAGTTGCC
>NW_017307693.1:265352-265604 GCF_000935625.1 Nanorana parkeri
TGCCTATCTAGAGGCGGAGCCAGCTGTACCAGCCCCCTCCCCCGTCCGTTCCGCCAGTCAGCGGCGCTGGAGGATCAGACGGGGGGTAGGGGGGAATTCCTGCAGGGAGCCGTGAGTGACAGTCACCGCTCTCTGCAGGGATAGATGGAGAAGTGAGCGAGCGCCAGTATGTGTTCGCTCACCTCCCGATCTACTGAGCCGACCTGTGACAGTCTCATTGTCACAGGTCGGCTAGAACTATGAGGTGAGTGA
>NW_017307693.1:266060-266938 GCF_000935625.1 Nanorana parkeri
CCCCCCCCCCTCATAGTTCTCCTTTAATTCTTTTTTATTTTTGGGTGCCGAGGCCAAGGAACTTGTCACAATAATGATACATTGAAGATGTACAAAGCAGATCTGCTTATTTCCTCCATTTAGCACCGCGGAGTCCTCAGGTGACACGGTGACACCCTGGTGACAATCGCAATTACAGCCCTCGGTTTGTTCAGGGAAATTATACGGCAAAGGGAAGTAAACAGAGAAGAGAGAACTGTAGTACACAGCGACGTCTGGAAGAGTCCCTGCAGCGGAGAGCGGCCGACTTCTATTTAACATCAACCATGAAATCGTTTTTCTCTTAGTTTTAGAAATGTCTTTGGTTCCCCCATAATACAGGTGCGGGGTGCACCTTTTGACACAGAGCCCTCTTGGATGAAGGGCGGCAGTCGGTGTTTAATTCCAGACCGTCATTCTAATTGGAGGAGGGGGAAAGGGTCACTCCTCTGGCTCATTCAGCTATGTAAGTGATGTGAGCAGGGCCATCCCTACAATGAGGTCGCCTGAGGCGGTTGACTCAGGAGGCATCTCTTTGGGTCATGTGCTGCCCCCCCACCTTTACACACACCCAGGCTGCCCCCTTTTTGGCCAGAGTGTCCCAGGTTGCTAAGAGCTCTAAGCAACCAGTGACGCTTTGGACAGCCTCCCGCCCAGCTCACTTACATCACTGGTTGCCTGGAGCTGGCACCCCACGAAGCCCCTGGCAACCAGTGACACCAGTAAGCTGGGTGGGACAGAGAAGAAAGGTAACCAGCCCCCACCCCACAAAACCACCACACAGCCACCCAGCATCAGCCCCCCCCCAGACTGCACCCCCAACACCCCCCCCTCAGGCAGAGAAAACTCTAAGCACACCC
>NW_017307693.1:266956-268455 GCF_000935625.1 Nanorana parkeri
GGGGAGGGGGCGGGTACAGCTGGCTCTGCCTCTAGATAGGCAGAGCCAGCTGTCACTCACGCAGCTGGGCGGATCCCGACGTCTAAGTCGGGATCCGCTCCGGCGGCGGCGTCTCAGTATACCGCGAGCTGTAGCTCCCTATATACTAAGCTTAGGGTGACGGGAGGACGCTAGTTTGTATCCTCCCGTTACCCTAAGGAGAACTATGGGGAAAAGCCCCGACCCCATAGTTCTCCTTTAAATAAAAAAATACTTTATATCAAAAATCTAATTTTGTCATTGTCGGGACCAAATGCAGAGGGAAAAATTGTACTTTGTATTATTTTACATCTGTCGCAGTAAATTCATGTCCTGGAATGTGATGTGGACTGTAGAGGGGGAATCTGTGATCTCTGGAGGTGATAAGGAACCATAGCTGGGGCTGTGATATGGAAACACAATTCACGATATCCTCCAGCTTCTCTTAGGTTGGAGATACATCAGGGGAAGTGAATACATTTTATAAGAATCACCTTTATAATGCAATTTAAACCGATGGGATTATTTTTCGAGCTCGGATAATGTAAGAAGGAGAATGAGAGTAACATTAAGGTTTTAATAATATACCCAAAATAAACTATTTGGAAATTACTCTTTTATCTTCATTAAAAAAAAAAAATTGAAAGCCATACTACAGGTTCTATTGGATTTACAGGTGAAACTCGAATAATTAGAATATTGTGCAAAAGTAATGGCAGTAAGTGCTGCAAAAGGGGCCCAAACCAAGTACTGAGTACATATGCATGCTTGTACTTCTCAGAGGTCCGATATTGTTCTATGTACAATCCTTGTTTTATTGATTGCATGTAATATTCTACTTTTTTGAGATTGTGGATTTGGGGTTTTCATGAGCTGTAAGCCATAATCATCACAATTATGACCAATCACGGCTTGAACTATCTTGCTTTGCATGTAATGAGTCTCTCTCATATATTAGTTTCACCGCATAAGTTGCATGAGTGAAATAAATGAACTTTGCACGATATTCTAATTATTCCAGTTTCACCTGTAATCTGTTAAATTATTATTTAATTTATACCTTTTGAAACTTGTTTTCTGGATTTTCTTTGTTTTGCAAATTAGCATTTAAACTTAAAGTGACATTAAACCCTCAGATTTTGTAACATAAAACAATACTGTAATGTGCGCCTTACTGTAATCCATGGTAGTTTCCCTTCTCTTTGCTGCTCTTCCTTTAAAATCCGTATCTCTTCTCATGCTGGGGCAGAACTTCTGTTTGGCAGCAGATTGCCTTGTCTCTGGAATGGATACACGGTGTCTGTGTATAGGTTTGCAACCTGAGCCAGCACTACAGGAAGAGGCACTCAGCTGCAAAGGGAAGTTCTCCCCAAGCATGAGAAAGGGAGAGATGGAGAGAGAAGGGAGAGAGAGAGAGAGAGGGAGAGAGGGAGAGAGAGAGGGAGAGAGAGAGAAGAGAGAGAGGGAGAGAGAGAGAGAGG
>NW_017307693.1:268617-270690 GCF_000935625.1 Nanorana parkeri
AGAGATGTGCTCAGTGTGTTTATGTCGATTGTGCACAAGAAAAAAAAAACACCCCGATACCAAATACCCACAAACCTCAACGTGCCCTGGAGCCCCGCTGGACCCTCACCCCCTGCCAGGGCTTAAAGGGGAAGTCCACTCTTCTTCTTCCCTGGAATGGACAAGGCAATGCACGAAGCAGGCAATAACTTACACCCAGGGCCGGCCTTAGGGGTGTGCGAGCAGTGCGGCCGCACAGGGCGCCATGGCAACAAGGGCGCTGTGCGGCCGACACAGCTCATCCTGGGGGCGGCTTCTCTCCCCCTCACCGCTGGGCGCTGGCCATCCGATATGACAGCGCTCCCTCGTCCGCCACACCAACCACAGGCTTGCATGGCATTCTGTTACCTGTAGTTCTTCAGCCCCTTACAAAGTCACCGGGCTTCCCAGTTCTTATCACAGACTCTGTGCCTGGGATCCGATATAAAAGGATTTGCACGATGATGAGCACAGGTCGCACTTTGTGTTGCATTTCTACCGACTTTTAGCAGTGTCGGGGATTGCAGCAGACCCCACTCAGCGCCCCCTACTGGAGGCAAAGACGGGCCGAACCTGGAAGTGAGCCACGGAGGCTTCCCGAGACACTGGAATGTATATCATGTCTATAAATTGTATCCTGTCATCGGGCAGAAAACATCCTAAACGGAGTGTTTACCAGAGGCTGACATATCAGCCCCTGCAAACTATTCCACCCGAACAGCACTGTGCAGACTATTCCACCCGACCAGCACACTGCAGACTATTCCACCCGAACAGCACTCTGCAGACTATTCCACCCGACCAGCACTCTGCAGACTATTCCACCCGACCAGCACACTGAAGACTATTCCACCCGACCAGCACACTGCAGACTATTCCACCCGAACAGCACTTTGCAGACTATTCCACCCCTGATGATTAGCAGTGAGGAAGATACTTAATTACTAAAACAGAAACATTGTGCGGAGATTTCATCGCAGGAGACCGGAAAATATGAGGCAACATTCGGGTGATTATAGAGCCTCCAAATGTCATTATTTCTGTATTATATAAACAAAGTGTATAGAAAGATTCACAGCAATGATTACCATACATGTTCCAATGTGATCTCTACGTCTGTGAGATCAAAGGTCTTACTTCATATTCCAATTTCGCTATATATTTCATCAGCATAGATATATCTATTGATCGATCCATCTGCATCTAATATCTATCCATCTCCAGATAATTCGATCTATTTATTACCATCTAATATTTCCAAATCACTTTCTTTCTTTATTTTTTTCTTTCTTTCTTTCTTTCTTTCTTTCTTTCTTTCTTTCTTTCTTTTTTCCTCACAAATACACTAATATTGGGATTCATCTGTTTATCAGGTGGAATGACTAAAGCAGGTCTAGAAGGAATGACATATACCCTATTAATATAACATAAGAACAGAGAAGAGCTCACAGTGGGGGCAGGTCAGGGGGTGCTGGTGGAGTTCGGTGCCCCCTCAGCTGGCAGCAGTGCTATAAAAAGTACCTATGGAGGACCCTGTATGGGGGGGAGGGGGGCACAGAGTGAGACTTACCTATGGAGGAGCCTGTATAGGGGGGCACAGGGGGAGGATGACCTATGGAGGAGCCTGTATAGGGGGGCACAGGGTGAGGATGACCTATGGAGGAGCCTGTATGGGGGGCACAGGGTGAGGATGACCTAGGATCAAGGCCGTCTTTAACATGGGGCAAAAGGGGCATTTGCCACGGGCCCAGTCATTGTTGTGGGGCCCAAATCAGCTGCCCTGGAGCCCTCGAAATATACACATGCAACACCATTCTGTTTACTATTTGATTGGCACGCTGTAGCTGTGTAGCATGGCATCTCATGCAGGGTCACATCTCACGTGGGGTCCCTACTCTGCAGGAGGACGTTGCGCGGGTAGGGGGTGTGGTGTGGCATGGCGGTGAGGGTGCAGGGCCAAGAAAATGTTTGTCAGTATTAAAGACGGCCCTGCACAGGGTGAGGCTGACCTATGGAGGAGCCTGTATGGGGGGGGGGGGGGAGGCGTCCCTCCGA
>NW_017307693.1:270916-272195 GCF_000935625.1 Nanorana parkeri
GGGTGGAGGATTGTTGGTGGAGGCGGTTGGTGGGGGGGGGGGGGTGAAGCTCTCCTCCGATCTACTCTATGGGATTGTATAATAGCTGCACCGCACACAGCTCATACACGATCATCTATACCAGTGGTTCTTAATCTGTGTAACCTCAGGAGCCACATTTGTCCTTGGTCATTAGGTCGCGACCCAAGACGCACTGCAATGGAGCGCACGGCATTGCAGTACCGGACGTTCGGGTGCAGGCGATCGGACTGTGGGCGGGAGGTGCGTTTGGGGTGTCATTCAAATTAATGGCAACGCAACACACTTTCCACACCAGAACGCACAGTAGGTGCGATTGCGTGGTACAATGCATTAATCGCATGGGACTTTGGGATTAACGCACTGTAGTAGTGTGAACGGACCCTCAATGACACTGACAGACACACACAACCACACCAACAAAATATATAATTCTTTTTTTAAAGATCCTCCCAGTCTCCCCATCTTACGAGAACTGGAGCGGATCCCCAGCCTGGGGTCCGGTGTGGGGTGCTGTGCTGTGACGGAGCTCCATCCATACGTGCATTGCTGGTACAGCTCCCTTGCATCCCCCGTAGAGGTTCTGGGAGGCAGAATGTGATGTCACTCCGGTGCAGGCACCTCTACAGGACATGTGAGGGAGCTGTAAGCAATGCACGTATGGATGGAGCTACCTCACGGCCATAGCCCCAGCCCGCCTCAAGCTGACACGCAGGGCCGGGCAACATACACTGAGTGGCCGGATTATTATATACACCGAGTGGCTGGATTATTATACACACCGAGTGGCCGGATTATTATATACACCGAGTGGCTGGATTATTATATACACCGAGTAGCCGGATTATTATATACACCGAGTGGCCGGATTATTATATACACTGAGTGGCCGGATTATTATATACAAATAATAATCCGGCCACTCAGTGTATATAATAATCCGGCCACTCGGTGTATATAATAATCCGGCCACTCGGTGTATATAATAATCCGGCCACTCAGTGTATTTTGAATGGCTGCTCGCACGAAAACTGATGGCGCTGCGCTAGGGGGAGGCTGAGGAGTTTCTCACCTAGAAAAGAAGGCACGCGGGGACCTACTGAACACGGGGTCACGACCTGCTTTTGGGTCACTACCCACCAGTTTAGAACCAAGGATCAATACTGTGCGAGTGATATATATAATACAGAATTATCTCCTGGACACTGCACGTATGATACATTACTAGAAATCACATATGTAACAAAGCATAGATCTCATG
>NW_017307693.1:272255-275599 GCF_000935625.1 Nanorana parkeri
CTTTCTTGTAGGGTGACAACACAGAGAGGGGAGGGAGGTAAGACCAGGAAGTGTGTCCGTGTTGAGCATTTTATCCATAGCTGTGAGTTTTGTAATTGTGAGAGAATCATTAATACAATAAACACCAGAGACCCCCCCCCTGAAACCCCTCCCCCCCCATGTATGATATGGAATGTCATTACACTGAAATATGTTTGGATGAGGTTTCCTGTTCCTAGCGATGTTATTGTTCTTCAAAGTTCCCCTAGAAATTTCCAGCAACAGAAAATTGCTACTATTGTCATCTATCTATCCATCAAACCTCTTTATCTATCTATCCATCCCTCCATTTATCTATCTATCTATCTCTCTATCTATCTATCTATCTATCTATCTCTCTATCTATCTATCTATCTATCTATCTATCTATCTATCTATCTATCTCTCTATCTATCTCTCTATCTATCTATCTATCTATCTATCTATCTATCTATCTATCTATCTCTCTATCTATCTCTCTATCTATCTATCTATCTATCTATCTATCTATCTATCTCTCTATCTATCTCTCTCTCTCTCTATCTATCTATCATCTATATTCTATCTATCTATCTATCTATCTCTCTATCTATCTCTCTCTCTATCTATCTATCATCTATATTCTATCTATCTATCTATCTATCTCTCTCTATCTATCTATCATCTATATTCTATCTATCTCTCTATCTATCTCTCTATCTATCTATCTATCTATCTATCTCTTTATCTATCTCTCTCTCTATCTATCTATCTATCTCTCTCTCTCTCTATCTACCTATCTATCTTTCTATCTATCTATCTATCTATCTATCTATCTATCTATCTATCTCTCTCTCTATCTATCTATCTATCTATCTATCTATCCCTTATAACACAGGGACTACTGGAACCATTTTTCTATTCATTCTTCTATTACAGGTACAGTTCTGTATGAAAGTGAAGCTGTGACTAAGGCTGAGTGAGGCAGAAACGCGTCAGCGGTTGTTTTGTGGAGTAAAATGTGACTTTCCTTGGAAGAATGCTGTGTGCCGGATTTGCAGTCTCTGTACACATGTGACTCTGTGCTGCTCTTTAAGCATCTAAGAGACAAAATCAGACAATGTAATTAAAAGCAAAATAAAAGTAGAAGTGTATAGATTGAAGAAGAAATCAGGGACAGTTACAATAGTAACAAAATATACGATTCTTACATAAAGACCATTTACTGCTCTCTGTCCTTGTGCAGTGTGACTGGTCTCGTCTCCACCCCTGAAGAAACTGCACGGGTTAATGAAATGATTTCCCCAATTCCCAAACATCATCTGTCACTAAACTGCAGCAGGAGAGGTAAGGGTTTACTCATGAAAAAGTTTTTTTTCTCTTGGGGACTGAATAAAGAAGATATACTCACCTGAGCCTCGATTCTGTGGTAGAGACCGCTCACCTCTCTCACTAGAAGGATCCCCAGCAGGGGGAAGGAGGTCCTGATCCCTCTATATAGATCTTTATTATCACTAGAGGGATCTACAGCAGGAGGAAGGAGGTCCTGGTGTTCAGCAGGGAGCAGCAGAATGGATGTACTAAAACAAAAGTAACAAAGGAATAAAATACCATTTAAATTGCCACTAAATTACAGTTCCCAGCTGATTTTTTCTGTTTGTAAACAAAGTCTCCTTAACTCTTTTCTTAGATAAGGAACTCCCGGACCCTTAATTGTGCAGGCAGCCTGGCTGTCCAGGAAAGGGAGGGGCAGCAATCATGCGGCCCTACACCTCCGGAACCCTAAAAGGCCACATGTATGTGGAGGATCTGTGTGTCTGTGGGGAAATGTATGGAAATCTGAAAGCCCCTTAATAAAAATGGGGCCCACAGTTATCTCTCCACCCTCTGAGATTGAGTAATGTGCCCACTATAAGGGTATCCTGCCATCCTTGAACTCAGTTTCTGTAGGGCACAGCTCTGTGCCCATTGTGAGGGGTTTCCACCATCCCTGTGCTGAGTTCCCAGGTCTGTTTGCCCCCTGTGCCCAATTTGAGGGGTTCCCACCAACTTTGCTGGATTGTTTTTACTTATTTCGTATTATGGAGACTGTAACAAGAGAATCTGGAACACACAACGGTGGGTGGGGACACCCAACATTCCCAACCTCTGCTACCAACTGATGGCGAGGAACCTTGGTGTAGATGGTGCAGAACCTTGGTGTAAATGGCGAGGAACCTTGGTGTAAATGGTGAGGAACCTTGGTGTAAATGAGGAGGAACATTGGTGTAAATGAGGAGGAACCTTGGTGTAAATGAGGAGGAACCTTGGTGTACATGGTGAGGAACCTTGGTGTAAATGGCAGGGAACCTTGGTGTAAATGAGGAGGAACCTTGGTGTAAATGGCGAGGAACCTTGGTGTAAATGGCGAGGAACCTTGGTGTAAATGAGGAGGAAACTTGGTGTAAATGAGGAGGAACCTTGGTGTAAATGAGGAGGAACCTTGGTGTAAATGGTGAGGAACCTTGGTGTAAATGGTGAGGAACCTTGGTGTAAATGGCAGGGAACCTTGGTGTAAATGAGGAGGAACCTTGGTGTAAATGGCGAGGAACCTTGGTGTAAATGGTAAGGAACCTTGGTGTAAATGAGGAGGAACCTTGGTGTAAATGGCAAAGGTTCTATCAAGTAAAGCATGCCAGTCTGTGCTAAAGAGTGTGTTGGCTCAAGCACGTTGTCTTGGTGTGAGAGGAGCAGTTGCAGCCTGGGGCTGGAGTAAGGTTGTGTCATTTTTTTTTACGGCTCCTGGGAGGAGCTGGGCTGATTTACTCATTGGAGGACATGTTCTCAAGAGCTGATAAATGGCCCGGGCTGCCAGGAACTGCTTGCACACTCTTTAAGGAGTGTCTCTTGACGAGGAGTGTCTGGAACGACCAGGAAGGAGCTGCTCATATCACCCTACCCAGACCTGACACTCAGCAGGAGCTATGACCGCACTCATAGGGTCCTACTCATGGTCGGAAGGCTTGGACTGCTCTACCATGGACGGAGACCTCTCAGATGGACTGTCCCCCCATAGATCCCCCCGGGAAAAAGGCTCAGAGACCCGGATCAGGAGACCCATGAATGCCTTCATGGTTTGGGCAAAGGACGAGAGGAAGAGGCTGGCAGTGCAGAACCCGGACCTCCACAATGCGGAGCTCAGCAAGATGCTGGGTAAGATATGGGCACCTATACTCCTGGCATGGACCTCATCTGCTGAGGGGTCCCAGATCTAGGGAACCGGTCAGCTGTACACCTCAGAATTAATTTCAGCTTCCTTTCTTCATCTACCTCAATGTAGAATTCTTTCAGATATATATATATATATA
>NW_017307693.1:276141-278597 GCF_000935625.1 Nanorana parkeri
TATATATATATAATTCATCAGCTACCTTCCTCTATCACCTTAAAATTGTTTTACATATGAATAACTGGTAGATAATGCTCTTTTCACTTTTTTCTATCTATCTATCTATCTATAATTCTATTTTAATTAATGCATATATACTGTTACTCTTTCCACATTTACTTTACTTTTTATTCTCTTTCTTTAAACTTTATATAAATAGAAATGAAATCTGTCTATCTATTTTTCTATCATCTATACGTCTCTCTCTCGCTCGTTACAAATTTACAATCAAATTATTCCTTCCCTAAATTAAAATGTATCCATTGTAGACTAACGAGGGTTTTTTTCAAGCTGTGACAGGCGGGACGAATCAAAATAAAGTTGAATTAGGGAATGAGACAAAGCAGACAGATAGCTCAGGTAAAGGTTTAACTCTTTAAAAAGCTGCACGTTGATTGGCTGCTCGGCTCCGATGGATCTGACAGTCCTGCAGGAAAGATGTTTTAAGAGGTTTCTGCAAAATTCTAATCCTCAAATCCTCGGATTACTAGCATGTGATGTAATAGAGGAGGAAGGAGTTTACATGGTTAACCAGTGCAGTGCAGAAAGTGTGCCGCATCACTGCTTTCATATAAGAATCTTGTACTTTACCTGTATGGAACTACAAGTCCCAGCGTGCTCTTACAGCGCAGTAGTCCATCTGCAGCAGAAGTTATCCGAAATGCATCAGAACTTGCTGGTTGTTTTTTATTCCCTGTCCTGATTCCATTCCCCTGACTCAGCTCCTCTTCTGTATATTGCTTGACCAGGGATCACCTTTATTAATAATCGCTCAGCCTGGGAAATCTGCACCTGAGGGGGGGGGGGATTGGGGGGTTGCCGATGAATATTGTTTTTAATTAAATGAGCAAATACAAATATTACAAACACTAAACAATGGGGATTGATTTTCTGAGGGAGTAGAGTGTGTGCCCTCTGCAAAGTGAATGTTATGTATATATATTTTGTAACCCAACTCTCATGTATATAACATATTGTAACAAGTGAAAGTGTTCAGTTATAAAAGGTGGGGGGGCATTCTATACACATGTAGGGGTACAAGGTATAACCAGGTGACCTGTAGGAGCTGACAGGGGAAGGCAAGGATTACACAGGTGAAAGATGAATGAGAATTACAAAGAAAATACAAATCTGTGTGAAGGACATTGTAGACATGACATGAAGGTGCCTGAGACTGTCTCCTCTTCCTGTGGGCTCTGCTAGCCCTTGCAGGGATTAGGAGGGATCATGGAGGGCGCAGTCAGGGATTTTACACTTGTTTGTGAAGTTTTGACTGAACTTCTGAGAACAGAGAGGAAGCTGCCTGATTGCAGACAGAAGGGCCACATCGCCTCTTATCAGCCTGCTGGATGCTCCGGAAATGGTTAAAATCCCTGAGCTACAGGGGCTCAAACATGGGCCACCCCACAAAATAAATAATAATAATACTAATGATGATAATAGTAATAATAATAATACCGAATAATAATGATAATAACAGTAATAATAAAAATTATAGCAACAGTAATAAAAAAAATAATAATAACAATAACAGTAATAATAGTAATATTAACAACAATAATAATATTAACAATAATCATAATTATTATTATCATTATTATTATTATTCAGTAGAAAGCGCACATTCTATGTAATAATTAGATTAGGCTGATTTACTAAACAAGTCGTGTGAATCTTCACAATTATCCAGCCATGGAAAAAGCAGATGATTGCTTACTTTGAACACCCCCAATAATGTACAGGGGACATCCGCTGCCTGATCAACATCTGCTCCAGGCTGGTTTATTTAAGAGTTGAGAATGTTCACACAATAAATTGTCCAATATTCACGTCATTTAACCTCCTAAAAGGCAAATAAATTCCTGTTTACTTTGCACGTCCAATCAATGTGCAGATGCTTTTCACATGATTGGATAATTGAAGTGAATATTCACACATTAATATGTTTTTGAAGATTCTCTTTTCTTTTTGTAAGTCAGCCCGTGTCTATTTATCTAGTGTTTCCTATTTCTATGTATCTTTCGAATCAAAAGGTTTAATTATTAAATAATACAAGCTTTACAAATCTCATAATTCTATCTCCTATCTATCTATCTATCTATCTATCTATCTATCTATCTATCTATCTTTCATTATATGCCTCTTTATAGTATTTTCTATTCTTTTTATTTGTCTAACCATAAAGTCTAGGATTTAAATTTAAAAAAAAACCTCTCACAGCTGTCTCATTAAAAACAATCTATTTACATAATTATCTGTTTCCCTGTTATCTATTTTTTTATTATTATTTATATGTATATTTCTAAATATTGTTTAGATTTGAAGGGAAAAAAATCGATATCTATCTTTAAAGTCTAGGTTTAAAAAAACGCAGATAATTTTGTCTTTTTATCTATCTGCATTATCTAGTGTTT
>NW_017307693.1:278687-281609 GCF_000935625.1 Nanorana parkeri
TTTAGGAAAACAATTTAATATATATTTGTATTATTATAAATGTAATATTATGTTTATAAAATAAAGTGAAAGATTAACGAACGTAAAGTATTTCGTACAGCCGGACAGATAACATAACATACAATTATCGGACACAACAGATCACATGGTGATTGGTCGGATGTGGAAACAGGGACATGTCAGTCAGTTTTTGTCTCCATGGTAACAGTGACAGTTGGACACAGAAGGTGTTCTGATACTTTTTGTGTACTTTTGATGCTTTGTAGCGTCACAATTTACGATCTACCGATTGAAACCCATCAGCTACTAATTGATAAATATCACTATCACCTAAGCGGTGATTAATACAAATACAGATTTGTATAAGGGATGCATGAAATAATTGTGTTTTTTAGGGTCTCAGGAAATGTTGGTATCTCTGTGGTCGTTTGCTATAAATAAAATAAGTCGGTTTCCTATGACCTGACACCTGCTCTGCTGATCTGTACATCCTCCAAGCTACATCCTGCATTGTAATGACTGTTTTTTTTTTTTCTGTGTCCTGTTTGATGTGCAGGGAAATCCTGGAAGGCCTTGTCCCCATCCCAGAAGAAGCCCTATGTGGAGGAGGCTGAGAGGCTGAGAGTCCAGCACATGCAGGATTACCCCAACTACAAGTACAGACCCAGAAGGAAGAAGCAGATCAAGAGGATCTGTAAGAGGGTGGACACTGGCTTCCTGCTCAGCAGCCTCTCCAGGGACCAGAACTCAGTGCCGGACAGCAGAAGCTGCAGGACATCTGGAGATAAGGAGGACAGTGGGGTCTACTCTTCTGGATCATCTCTGCAGGATATCAGAGGTTACAGAGATTCTCAGAACAGCATCAGCAAACATGAACAGACCTACCCCTATGGCCTCCCCACCCCACCAGAGATGTCCCCGTTAGAGGTCATTGACCAAGAGCAGAGCTTCTACCCTTCTTCGTGCCCTGAAGACCACCACCCTCACCTGAATGCCACTAGCTACCCACCTGAGTACTCCCGAAGCCCCATCCTGTGCAGTCACCTAAGCCAAATGCCCCTTGGCCAGCATGGACCACCAATGATTCCCCCCAACTGTCCCCCAGGCTACTTCAGCCCGGGCTACCCTACTATGCACCACCATAGCTACCAGGTTCATGGTCACCTTGGCCAGCTGTCACCACCACCTGATCACCCCCACTATGACACCATTGAGCACATCAGCCAGGCCGAACTTCTGGAGGAAATGGACAGGAATGAGTTTGACCAGTACCTAAACACGTCCATGGGAGAGCCAAGTGAAATGACAGTCAGTGGACATGTTCAGGTGTCTCAGTCTGTAGACCTTCAACCACCCCAGGAGACCAGCCTGATATCTGTGCTGGCAGATGCCACAGCTACATATTACAACAGCTATAGCGTCTCCTAGAAGCTCCTTGGAGAAGGACTTTGCTGTGACTGGACAGTATTAATGGCTGTAGATACTATAAGCTAAGGACACTTACTGTACCTCTCAGGGTTGTCACACCGAGATGAGACCTTCACACCAAGATGAGACCTTCTCATGCAGCTAAGTGACTCTCCTCACTACTGAACACAGGGGTCCTGCGGGACTTATATGTGAAGGGAAATCCTGTACATATAGATTATTGTATGCTTATATCCAGATATCAAAATAATTAGTCATAAACCAGTGCTGAGCAGTGCAGACCTCCATCTCTGGCTGGCTGTGGTGTCAGAGGAGGCTCCTGTAGGCACTTAGATGGTATAGAACGTCTATCCATACTGTACAGGAAGGATATAGGCAAGGGGGACACTCATTGTCGATTTAATTTTTTTGTTTTGTCTCATTGAACAGAAAAAAAAAAGTTGTTTTTTTCCACCCAGTTCCGGGAACGAATTGTGAAATATTGTATTCGCACTCTCTTACTTTTTTTGTATATTCAATTTTTATTTTTGTTGTCATTGAATAAAGAATGCATTTTCTTTCTGAATGGTGTAGCCTAATTAACCCTGTCGTCGCTGCTGCCTGCCATTTGGTGACTGTGTAGTTCAGAGGTAGTGGAGATGGTTCGCGATCCTGGGAATGTGTTTAGTAAATCGACACTCAAAACACGCTTGGTATATTTTAACGTTGACTTGTATTTTTAATTCATGTACATATGAGTTTACTTAAATATTTAATTTAACTTAGAATGCTTTTTTTTTGTATAATAAAAAAAACGCAGAAAACGTTCATCCAATATGGCTGTGTTTGTTTACCAAGGGAGTTCGGTTTGGGTATTATCACTATTATATTAATGTTTTTATCGTTATTATTATTATTATTATTATATGGGTTATTATTGGTTAGTAAATTAATAAGATTAATAATAATTTATATAATTTGTAATATATATTTAGGTCAGAAAGTGCATAAACAGCAAAAGATAGATATAAATTTACCTAAATGTATGTGTATGATATAATGTATCTACATTTAAAGATATCTCTTTATACAAAGACACACACATGTACATATCCATATATACACATAAACATGTATGCACACACACACACGCACATAGATATATATATTTCTGTTTATATAAAGACACAAACATAAAGTAACCAAAAACAAAAGACAAGTGGTCTGGAGGGTTTTTTTACATTTACATTTTCACACTTTTATCGTTTTATTTTTCACCCTTTTGTCTGAGTAGCACACACACATTTATCTTACATATATACATTATGTATCTTATCTCGGTTTTTGATACAGAAACATATATCTAATATATGTATCTTATCTCTTGTTCTGTATACAGACATACAAATAATTTTTTTTCTCACATCCATCTCTGCATACAAACACCCAACAGTTTATCATATACATGTATGTGTATAGTTTATTGATGATATATATTATATATAGTATGTATCT
>NW_017307693.1:282143-283737 GCF_000935625.1 Nanorana parkeri
TTGGCCACCTCATAACAATAATAATATTATTAATAATAATAATAATAATAATAATTATAACATGATATACGTTTATCACACCTACACACTCACACGTCTGTAAATAACTATCAGCCGCTATATTAGCAGTGACCAGTAATCTCTGTATTATATAATATAGTATTACTTTTGCTTTACTGATTTCTACGACTTTGTGAAGTGTAATATTTTAAAAATCTGTCTACATATGCGCAATGAGCGATTTTTGTTTCAAGTAAATATGTGACATAAAGTAAAATAGTTTGTAATTATCAGCAGAGTTTTGGTAATCGCTGCATGGAGGTGAGCGATGTCTGGGTGAGAGGGTCACATGCAGAGCTCGCTGCCATTTGTTGCACACCGGTACTTGGAATGAGTTGGGATGAGTCAGGCTTGACTGGATCAGTACACAGAGTTCTGATAAAAAGTCAGCAACATGACACATCCATGTCAGCCATACACAGGACACATCAGACACATCCATGTCAGCCATACACAGGACACATCAGACACATCCATGTCAGTCATAGAGGACACATAAGACACATCCATGGCAGGCATAGAGGACACATAAGACACATCCATGGCAGGCATAGAGGACACATAAGACACATCCATGTCAGTCATACACAGGACACATCAGACACATACATGTTAGTCATAGAGGACACATAAGACACATCCATGTCGTCATGGAGGACACATCAGACACATCCATGTCAGCCATACACAGGACACATCAGACACATACATGTCAGTCATACACAGGACACACCAGGCACATACATGTCAGTCATACACAGGACACATCAGACACATACATGTTAGTCATAGAGGACACATAAGACACATCCATGTCGTCATGGAGGACACATCAGACACATACATGTCAGTCATACACAGGACACATCAGACACATACATGTCAGTCATACACAGGACACATCAGACACATACATGGCAGGCATAGAGGATGACACATACACAGGACACACCAGACACATCCATGTCAGTCATACACAGGACACATCAGACACATACATGTTAGTCATAGAGGACACATAAGACAAATCCATGTCGTCATGGAGGACACATCAGACACATCCATGTCAGCCATACACAGGACACATCAGACACATACATGTCAGTCATACACAGGACACATCAGACACACACATGTCAGTCATACACAGGACACATCAGACACATACATGTCAGTCATACACAGGACACATCAGACACACACATGTCAGTCATACACAGGACACAAAATGAAAGCAACGAGTCTGCACAGATACCAGAAGATGAATACAGAGCTCAGCTGACTCAGTCTTATAGCAGATAATACAATGTAACCACCAAACTAATGAGATCAATTACAATTCTCTCCTCCCCCCCCCAGAACTCTCTTTTATTTAAAGTGAAACCGGAGTGATAAATGATTTGTGCTACGAGTGTGAAATCCGCCCCCGAAATCCCTCCAAGAATAATACGAATATTGACACAAGAAGAAGAAGAAGCGATCTGCTCCTCTCAGGGCTGTTTACTCTCTTCATAGAGCCTCGGCCAGAAATTCA
>NW_017307693.1:283840-285855 GCF_000935625.1 Nanorana parkeri
TGTTTGGGCTATGTGATGCCCCCCTAAACGTGTCCTGAGAATGTACCAGTCAGTGGAGATCACAGACACTGCTCACCTGTATTGTTGGATCCAACTGGAATCAATGTTACTTTATATACAATGTAACTCTACCGCAACACAGATCTATTGATCGATGTTCTATATATTATCCATCTATTATCGATCGATCTATTATTTTGCATTCTATTTATGTATCTATGGTCTATCATCTTTTTTTAAATTCCATTGTGGCTATTATGTTTGCGGATATATAAATATATTTACTATTACTTTATCTATTGCGTTTTTCTTTCTCTCTCTTTCTTTCTTTTCCCTTTCTTCCTTTCGCGATCTATGTCTATCTATCCTCTATCTATCTATCTATCTATCTATCTATCTATCTATCTATCTATCTATCTATCATCTATTTATATGTTTATGAATTATTTTGGTCTATCTTCTTTTTTCTTCAATTATCTATTGCGTTTCTATATATCTTTTTCTATCCCTCTCTTTTCTTTCTTTCTTTCTTTCTTTCTTTCTTTCTTTCTTTTTTCTTCCTTTCCCGATCTATGTCTATCTATCTATCTATCTATCTATCTATCTATCTATCTATCTATCTATCTAGTAGTAGAGGGAGTTGTCGGTGACATACTTTCAGGCTGAGTGTTATGTCCGAGGATTGATGAGGAATGATGACACAGGAAGCTGCATGTGATGGATTCATCGGGGTGATATTTTTTATTATGTAGGATATGCAGCACTTGGTATCCAATCCGATTGGGACTCGGAATCGGCCTGTGTGTGACCAGAGATGGTTCCTCCCAGTCGGAGGGATTTAGATGTTTCCTCTGGACGCCGATCAGATGTTTGCTACGAATTTGCTTGACCAAGGTAGAAATATATTCTCTGTTTATCAATGTTTTCACCAACGACTGACACAGCTTTCACCCAAGATTTATACATTTTTTGTAATTGAATCCTGGGCGAAAACATTCATTGATTTAATTTGTGAATCACACAAAGTAATTGTTTATCGGTGAATACATTTGTATCCAGACAGGTATTTGTGTATTAGATAAATACATACGATACAAACATTTATCTAGCACTAGAATGATATTTTACCTTCGGGTATAAAATAAATTTTGTAGTAAATTACACCGATCGGAGTCTCTTTCGTTCTAGCGTGCGGTATTATAGAGAACGTTACCGACACTGTTTACCTGGAGAGTTATAATTCCATTTTGTAATATAATATTTTACTGGCTGACTCAGAACAAGTCACATCAACATTGTAATTAAACCATTTCGTTTTATTGGCGGTATGTGCCCGACTATAAAAGTTAGCTTTTTAATTTGCTGAAATTTAAATATAGAATCTGTGAGAGGCATCAGTCGGGTCAGATCGGATCGCTGTTCTATGACTTCTCTGTGTGGCCCCTGACAGGCACCTCCATATGGGCCCTCTATGGCTACTATGAGGTCTCCTCTTATGTCCTCTCTATGGACCCTCTGTTGCCCCATTTTGGTTCCTCGGTCCTTTTAAGGTTATACTTTCTTATCCTTCTGTGTCTCCTCTATGACCCGCCAATGGCTCTTCTGTGGTTTTTATTGTTTTAAAAAGAAGTCATAATTTAATTTGAAGTTCCAGTAATTTTGTACGAGGAATCCGGGACCTCGTGCATATGTTTTAATATCGGACATGACATTAATTAATGAAATGATCTATAGAGAGAAGCGACAGAGGACACTGCCGGCTATTTACTACAAGAGTCACACTGGGCTATCGATCATCAGGATTGAAACATCGCAAACCTTCCAGATGTTCTCTTGACAAATATAATAACGTTATTGTACAATAAATACATGTATACAAAACATATACACATTGTACAATACAATATATACATAGTAATAACAAAAAAGCAACAACAATAATAATAATTATTTCTACTTAATCGGAATGTTTAATTGCACTTTAGTTTTTTTTAGTACAAAAGAGAAACACAACA
>NW_017307693.1:286021-287547 GCF_000935625.1 Nanorana parkeri
TCTATCTATCTATCTATCTATCTATCTATCTATCTATCTATCTATCTATCTAGTAGTAGAGGGAGTTGTCGGTGACATACTTTCAGGCTGAGTGTTATGTCCGAGGATTGATGAGGAATGATGACACAGGAAGCTGCATGTGATGGATTCATCGGGGTGATATTTTTTATTATGTAGGATATGCAGCACTTGGTATCCAATCCGATTGGGACTCGGAATCGGCCTGTGTGTGACCAGAGATGGTTCCTCCCAGTCGGAGGGATTTAGATGTTTCCTCTGGACGCCGATCAGATGTTTGCTACGAATTTGCTTGACCAAGGTAGAAATATATTCTCTGTTTATCAATGTTTTCACCAACGACTGACACAGCTTTCACCCAAGATTTATACATTTTTTGTAATTGAATCCTGGGCGAAAACATTCATTGATTTAATTTGTGAATCACACAAAGTAATTGTTTATCGGTGAATACATTTGTATCCAGACAGGTATTTGTGTATTAGATAAATACATACGATACAAACATTTATCTAGCACTAGAATGATATTTTACCTTCGGGTATAAAATAAATTTTGTAGTAAATTACACCGATCGGAGTCTCTTTCGTTCTAGCGTGCGGTATTATAGAGAACGTTACCGACACTGTTTACCTGGAGAGTTATAATTCCATTTTGTAATATAATATTTTACTGGCTGACTCAGAACAAGTCACATCAACATTGTAATTAAACCATTTCGTTTTATTGGCGGTATGTGCCCGACTATAAAAGTTAGCTTTTTAATTTGCTGAAATTTAAATATAGAATCTGTGAGAGGCATCAGTCGGGTCAGATCGGATCGCTGTTCTATGACTTCTCTGTGTGGCCCCTGACAGGCACCTCCATATGGGCCCTCTATGGCTACTATGAGGTCTCCTCTTATGTCCTCTCTATGGACCCTCTGTTGCCCCATTTTGGTTCCTCGGTCCTTTTAAGGTTATACTTTCTTATCCTTCTGTGTCTCCTCTATGACCCGCCAATGGCTCTTCTGTGGTTTTTATTGTTTTAAAAAGAAGTCATAATTTAATTTGAAGTTCCAGTAATTTTGTACGAGGAATCCGGGACCTCGTGCATATGTTTTAATATCGGACATGACATTAATTAATGAAATGATCTATAGAGAGAAGCGACAGAGGACACTGCCGGCTATTTACTACAAGAGTCACACTGGGCTATCGATCATCAGGATTGAAACATCGCAAACCTTCCAGATGTTCTCTTGACAAATATAATAACGTTATTGTACAATAAATACATGTATACAAAACATATACACATTGTACAATACAATATATACATAGTAATAACAAAAAAGCAACAACAATAATAATAATTATTTCTACTTAATCGGAATGTTTAATTGCACTTTAGTTTTTTTTAGTACAAAAGAAAAACACAACACACACACACACACACACACACACACACACACACACACACACACACACACACACACACACACAACAACACACACACACACAAACAAA
>NW_017307693.1:287956-292258 GCF_000935625.1 Nanorana parkeri
CACACACACACAGACACACACACGATATTTCAACATGAATAAAGAAATGACTGTAAAAAAAAACCATAAAGAAATGATAGCTTTATAATATAAACCGACATTTCAGTGAGAAACAACTGACCATCCTCGGGGAATATATGTATACACATGCCTAAAATATGTATATGTGTCATATATGTAAAAACATGCCTAAAATATGTATATGTGTCATATAAAATATATGTACATGTGTAATCATATATGTATATACATGTATCTGTGTCCGATCTACGCACATTTGGACATTTGTAGTGATGATGTAACATACAATACATGATGATTCATATAACAGAGAATACACATGTGTCTATGTTGGTATACAATACATGTACACATACATGCTGCGGGTATAATTTGCATTGTCTTGCTTTTATTTCATGTTATTGTTACTTTGTACACACATAGGCGTTCTCTCCTGGTACATGGACATACAGTCATCATATAAAGGTCATATCCAATCACAGCACAGCCCCCCTTCAAACCTGCCCAGATGGGTGCTGCAGCTGCTCCCCTCCATATAAGACACCTTGGCAGAGTGGAGCCCAGGGGTGGGATGATGATGATGATGATGCCAGTTGTTATTGTCATCCCTCCTCTTCCTGCTGTGATTGAGCTCACACAGGACTTGTCTGCCTCTCGCTCGGACAGGAGGAATGAGGAGAGCTGCTGAGTATTTTCCTGCAGGGAGCTGCCAAGATGGTCTGCTTGTTGTAGATGGGGAGAGGATGTGTCCCCAGATGGCTGCTTCCTGCCTGATAAGAGCAGCAGGATGTCATAGGGTCAGCCTTCGCCATTAGATAAAATGTAAAGCTGCAAAATGTTATTGTTTATGCGAAGAAAACTCACTCCACAAGTTAACATCTTCCAAAACCCAAACAGTCCTTGTAGTGGGGCTGGGCTCCCTGGACTCAGGAAAGGGGTCCCCCCAGGGACAGGCTTTGAAGTCAGGGGTCTACAGATGCAAACATGCGGTTTAAGCCGAGGTTATTTGTTCCAGTAGCGCTGTGTTTGGGAATCTTTCTCAGGAGTTGAAAGCCTGGCCGGCCTGTAAATCAGAATGTTCTCTCTTTGGATAAATCACATCTTGCCTGTGTGACAGGATACTCACACCGAGTGTCTCCACAGCTCGGCTCCCATGCCAATGAATTATCACAGCTCAGGAAATGTCTACTCAAGGAAATGGAGATCCATCTACAAAATGTATAGGGGCCAATGCCTATAGAGATTTCTAATCCTCATCAAGGAAATGTAGACCCATTAGGTACCATTCTACAAATGCATAGGGGGTCCATGCCTATAGAGATATCTCATCCTGATGAGGGAAATGTAGACCCATTTGGTACCATTCTACAAATGTATAGGGGGTCCATGCTTATAGAGATATCCAATCCTGATGAGGGAAATGGAGACCCAATAGGTACCATTCTACAAATGTATAGGGGGTCCATGTCTATAGAGATATCTAAGATGAGTGAAATGTAGACCCAATAGGTACCATTCTACCAATGTATAGGGGTCAATGCTTATAGAGATATCTCATCCTGATGAAGGAAATGTAGACCCATTAGGTACCATTCTACAAATGTATAGGGGTCAATGCCTATAGAGATTTCTAATCTGGGAAAAAGAAAAGCAGACCCCATTAGGTACCTTTTTCCAATGCATAAAGGTCAATGTCTATAGAGATATCCAATCCTGATGAAGGAAATGCAGACCCAATAGGTGCCATTCTACAAATGTATAGGGGTCAATGCCTAGAGATATTTAATCCTGATGAAGGAAACGCAGACCCATTGGGTACCATTCTACAATCGCATAGGGGTCCATGTCTATAGAGATATCTAATCCAGGTCAAAGAAATAGGTTTCCATTGGGTCCCATTCTACAAATCCATAAGGATCCCTGCTTATAAGGATTTCTAATTCAGGTGAAGGAAATGTAGACCCATTGGGTACCAATCTACACATGTATAGGGGCAAATGCCTATAGAGATATCCAATCCTGATGAAGGAAATGTAGACCCATTGGGTACCAATCTACACATGTATAGGGGCAAATGCCTATAGAGATATTTAATCCAAGTCAAGGAAATGCATTCTCATTAGGTACTATGTTATAAACACATAAGGGTCAATGCCTATAGAGATAGCTAATCCAGATGAAAGAAATGTATACCCATTTGGTACCATTCTATAAATGCATAGGGGTCCCCTGAGCACTGGCCCTGATATCCTGTTTTAGGGTTGCTCCTTTCCCTTCCCGGGTCCTGTGTAGTCACCCTTGTGTGTGCTAGTAAGCTGTTTATGTCTCAACAAACACACAGACACAGCACTGCATGCCATTTCCCTTCTCCTTTCTCCTTCCTAGTAGATGGACGGTTGCTGGAGACTGCTCTGTCCCTCGTGAGCTTGTATTAGACAGGAAGTTCAGGGAAGCCGAGCTGAGAGAGTTGGAGCTGTTTAGAAACATGACGACTGTAAGTACTTGGGCAAAACTGTAAAGAAACACTTGGCTGTGTGATGTATATTTGCTTGATGTGAATTCATTCAAAGAAGACAAGTTTGAGAATCAAAACCCCAGAAAACACTTGTAATCAGTGACAGCAACAGATTTGTTTTTTCTCTTGGAAAAAATATTTACATTATAACCACCCCCCCCCCAACAGCTTGGCCTGGTACCGGAGGGGGAAACATGATGGATCTTCTGGCATGATAAACCCATGTTACAGGTGTGTGTGTGTGTGTGTATGCATGTGTGTGTATGTATGCATGTATGAGTGTGTGTGTGTGTGTATGTATGTGTGTATGTATGTATGTATTTATTTGTGTGTGTGTATGTATTTGTGTGTGTGTGTGTGTGTATGTATGTATGTATGTATGTGTATGTATGTATGTATGTATGTATGTGTATGCATGTGTGTATGTGGGTATGTATGTATGTGTGTGTGTGTGTGTGTATGTATGTATGTATGTATGTATGTATGTATGCGTATATGTATGTGTGTCTATGTGTGTGTGTGTGTATGAATGTGTGTGTGCATGTATGTGTGTGTGTGTATATGTGTGTATATATGTGTGTATGTATGTGTGTGTATGCATGTGTGTGTATGTATGTGTGTATGTATGTGTGTGTATGCATGTGTGTGTGTGTATGTGTGTATGATTGAAAACTGCTATTGTAAAGCTAGTGAGACTGCATCATTGTAAAGCGCTGCACAAACTGTTGGTATTATATTAATCCTGTATAATAATAATAATAATAATAATATGCCGTATGTTATTTAGCCTTTTTAAGGTGTTCTGGGACCATGAAAAAAAAATACAATAAAAAAGACAACTAAAAAAATGCAAGCCTACAAAACAAGCTGATAATCCATTTCTATAATCTCCGGTGAGTTCTGTAATGTATATGAGATTAGACGATTAGACAGGAATTTCCCTCTTTTTTTTATCTAATGAGATCAAATTGATTTCTGGTCCTACGAGTAAAGCAGAATAATGGCGTCCTGAGAGCCGCACTCAGAAGCGACAAGTGCGCGGCGTTTCCTTGTGAGTGACCCGGCCGGGAGATCTCGGTTCAGCTGGCTGTGGAACGTGGGGAAGGTGAGGCCGGGGATCACACATTCTGCTCCGTGTATTTTGTATCCTTTAGACTTTCTCCAGGAAGCTGTACTTATAGACGTGCTTCTGCCGAGCGATTCGTCTAAACTATAATGACGTTCAGTATATAGAAAAGCCAATGTTGATGTTCACATGAGATAGAAAGACAAATGATGAAGTGCACCGGCATGGTGTGGAGGGTTTAATCTTCCAATGAGAAACAATAAAAGTATTGCACTCGTTTAAAAAATAGTGTTTAAGCAAAAATAAAGGTAAAAAGTACAAAATTGCGGACAGGCGGGATCTTTATCGCTGAGGAGACACGCTTCCTTTCTTATCCAGGCTGTCTTCTGGCTTCCTCAGGGGTGCCTCAAAATTTTCACACGGCGCCATGACTTTCCGTGGTGCAGGCCGGCCGCCAGCACAATGGAAGGGAATGCTGCTGATCTAGGAAGGGTGGGATCCTCCCCTTTCTTCCCCACATCCAATCACTATCCAAATCCTGCCGCCTTCACCTTCGTAACACTTTTTACCCCAACCTGTCCGTCTGTCTCCCACACTGACTGTCTGTATTCGATCCCTTAAGACTCATCTATTCAGGGAAGCCGATCCCACCTCAACCTAACCGCTCAACCATTCATCCATCAAACAGCCCCTCCTCAAT
>NW_017307693.1:293401-307210 GCF_000935625.1 Nanorana parkeri
CCCCCCCCCCCCTTACCCCCAAACTGCAAGGGTTGTTTTTGTCCAGATACCTTAAAATCTGTTTTATTTACCATTTCCCTCCTCTCCAGAAGGCTTCCTCCTCTCCATGTGCGTGGCCCCCCGAAGCCTCTTCTCTCTGCCACTCCTTTGGTGGCACTCTGATGTCATCACATACAGTGCAGGACCAGCAGACCTGCATTTTAAGTTTGGATGCCAAGAACCCTCCCACAACCCAAAGAGTAGGAGGAGAGAGGAGCGCGCCGGCTGCCGGGGTGGAAGGGTTTTGGTTAACCTTGGTTAAGAATGGCAGACCAAGAGGCTCCTGCACAAATCTGAAGGACTATCCAGTCACCCTAAATGCTGGTCCTTTCTGGCTGCCCGCACTGGCCAATAGAAATGGGCCTACAGTGTCACACGCCGAGTACATTTTACTCACCCAATACCTCTCCTTTTATGTTTAAAATCTGTAGTGAAGCAACAGTTCCATCTAACCAATCCATAACTCTTTTATCTGACCTCCGTCCTTCCCTTCAGTCTTCTATCTGACCTCCGTCCTCCCCTTCAGTCTTCTATCTGACCTCCGTCCTCCCCTTCAGTCTTCTATCTGACCTTCTCTTCAATCTTGCACAGTTGTACCGGCTCCTCTTCCTCTGATGTCACTGCACACTGGGAGCTTCTCACAATGTGCATTAGAAGCTGCAGCAAATCAGATAGAGCCCGCCGCATTTCCTGTGTAGCTAGCCCTGTATTTCTCAGCCTGACTGTCCCAGACCCGCCCCTTTAATTAATTGGATTTCAGTTCTTTCAATCATAGAAGTTCAGCATCACATGTGGGCGTTACCTAGGGGCGGTCTGCATGCAAATACAGCCTGCGTAGGAACGCACTCTCCTCCAGACTGACACCACCCATCGTGGCATTTTGATATTTGCATAACTCCTCCCAAGATCTAGCCCACGGCTTGCATCAGCACTGAGGGCTCTTCAGAGGAGTAATGAGGCCGGGCGCTGTGATGTTTTCAGGACGCTATGTAATGGAAACTGACATTTTTTTTTTTTTTTTAACAGCTCATTAGCATATTGTATAAAGAGGAAGCAAGAAACAAATATATAAAGCAGAATAAACTTCAACTTGAACTTTCTCAGATGGAAAATCAGAACACAAATAACACACCTCCAGTCATGCCGACCGATAAATAAGGAGCAGATAAAAAGTTCAAGCAAACTGCCGGCATTTTTTTTTTTTACAACCAATTTTCCTTAATCGTTGTGTGAAAATAACAATGAAATAATTTATTGGTCGGATGAAAAGTTTATTGTAATAAAAATATATTTTTGTAGTGAAGAATTACATTTCCTATATTGGTACACATTGTATACACCAGTGCTTCTTAAAGTGTGGGTCGCGACCCCATATGGGGGTCCCACAAGTGAACAGGGGGGTCGCGATCTGAGTCCCCGTCAGCGGGGTACAGCCGGTACTTGTGTGAGGGGCCCAGACGGCCGGGGAGGCCTGGGCTCCAAGCAAGATTTTTTAAAATTTTCGTTTAATGTGCAGTGTAGTGTAGTTTTTAAGGTCGCATACCCCCCCCCTCCCCTCCCCCCCCCCTCCAATCGGCCAAAAAGGGGTCACGAGTGGAGAAAGTTTAAGAAGGCCTGGTATACACAACACATAGAGGACAACTATAAGGAACTCCAACATTTAACCCCGCCTCCTCCTCCCGGGATTTTCCATTAATACTGACCTTTCTTCTAGCTGGTCTGGTGACACCATTGGCGGCTCCTTCTTCTTCCTCCAGTGGCGGCAGGGGGGTGGGCATTCTTTCTGGACTGAGCGGTGCCTAGGTAGTGACATGTGAGCACCGCTCCGTCCTGGGGTACTGGGCCCCAAGGAAATGGTCAGAATGATACATGATGCCAAGTCAGAGGACTACTGCTGGACCAAGGAGGATGCTGAGGACAGTGCTGGAGCATAGAGGGGGTAAGTAGGAGACATGTGCACCAGCAAAAAAAATTTGTTTTGTTTCGTTTCGGATTTTGCGTTATTTCCTTTTTCGGGATTCGGTTCCCGAAAGTCAATTCGTTACGTGTTAGTTCAGCTGCCGGCTCTGTTTGGGTACCCTGACAGCAACCGGCGGCCACCGTCACAATACAATGCAAACAGCGGGAGATTCCTTGATCGACGCTCTTTACCAGACAGACAAACATATGAAAACTTGAACACGGTAGATTCTTTGAATTGGTTTTAGTATTTATTTCTTGTATATATGGTAGATGAGTACCTAAGGATCTCCCACACTACCGCCCACACCTCCACGACTAAAGCCCGTAAGGGTGAAACGGTGGGTGCTGTTTGGGTATCCATTGAGAGGATTTACCTTCACTTCCTGTATTGTCAGCTGGACAGGATGAGGAACCCTCACCAGGGGAGAGACAGACAGCAATGAAATAACTTTTCAAGTAGGAAGTGTGAGGAATCTCGGCATTGAAAATCCGGAGGTTCTAAACCTTCTATACTCAATAGGAGAATGATTCTAAAGATGAATGGCGGGAAAAAATTAACCCCCCCCCCCCTTACCCCCAAACTGCAAGGGTTGTTTTTGTCCAGATACCTTAAAATCTGTTTTATTTACCATTTCCCTCCTCTCCAGAAGGCTTCCTCCTCTCCATGTGCGTGGCCCCCCAAAGCCTCTTTTCTCCGCCACTCCATTGGTTGGTTGCATATGAAAAGTATTCTGACACCTCGGAGCTCACAGACCCGAATGGCATTGTGGGAGTTCCCGAATGCTATGTTGTATTTGACAGTTAAGAATGTCGTCTGTTTACTTTCGGGCTGAATGTCATCTTGCAACGAGTTTTCGTCGGGGTTCAGGCGGTCGTCGTGCGGCGGGACTTTTTTAAATTTCAGCGTGTCGGCGGGCGTCGTGATGGACGCCGGATTACATCGACGGAGCCATTTTCTTTTATTATTATTAAAGGAATTGTCACATTTTTTTTTCCAATTAAAGGATTTTTTCTAAAAGTGCGGTTTGTTTATTTACCAATAAATAAAGGGGTACTTGTATTTGTACAAGTACCCCTTACTCATTTACAGGGGGGGGGGGGGGGCATCTGGATGCCCCTTTATTAAAGGGGTACTCTGATGCAAATAACCCCCCCCTTCCCGCAGACCTCCACAACCACCGGGTCAAGGTTGTGGGGAAGAGGCCCTTGTCCCCATCGGCATGGGGACAACCTCCCAATATGTGCCTTACCAGGCATGTGGCCTGGTAAGGCGCAGGGAGGGGCTGCTCGATCGCCCCCCCTTTTCTGCCCTGCCAGTGCTCGGATCAAGGGTCTCGTAGGAATGTTAAAATTCCAACCAGACCTAAAGGGCCTGGTATGGATTTTGGAGGGAACCCCTGCATTTTTTTTTGTTTTAACTGGGGGGAGGTCCCTTCTAACATTCCTACCAGACTTAAAGGGTCTGGTAACAATTGGGGGGGGGAACCTCACGCTTTTTTTCCCCTTCTTCTGCAGACTGTAAAAAAAAAAATTCTCAAATGTCACTTTGCTGCAACGAATAAACGAAACGACAATTCGCCCAGACTAACGCTAACGAATTTCGGGAAATCGGAAATTCGGATTCGTTTGCATTCATCTGAGCTGTAATTCGGAATTCAGATACATCCGAATCTACGAAATTTCGTCCGAATTTCGAGTCGGAACGAAACGAATCGCGCATGTCTATTAAGTAGACTTTGCCATTATTATTTTTTCTTAGGGGGGATTAAACGGTTAACTGACTCGCCGCTTGCCTTGCCTTGCGGTAGCGCCGGGCCTGTTAAGGTGGAAAGAGGGACAAAAACATTTGGTTCCAAAAGGGGGGCCAATGTCAAAAGGGGCAGTTGGGAGTCATGCCGACACACAGCTACACATGACGAAGGCAACACTGTTCCCAGTACAATGGAAGCTAGGAGATGGGTCGACCGATTCAAATTGGCCCACAGTCCACAATACTTGTTGTATAAAACTCATAATGAAGGATAGTCTGTAAATCAGAACTTTGGCAAGAAGGTTTAGATCATAATAACCGGCATACTTTGCTGCCCTTCCTCATAAGAACCTCCACCCAAATACTTTTTCTATTAGCCTACCTATTATCTACTCAAACTGTCTGAGAATTGACCCTGAGGTATTTTCATAATTGGTACTGTGGTGCTCTTTGACAAAGGAAAGCATGACATCAGCTAAACATCGGCCCGTGGAGTAAACAACACACAGAGCAAATGGCAGAAGTCATTGAATAAGGACACTGCTGGCTGCTGCTCTATGGTTGTGGCGTAAGGTGGCCTCTCTGAGGATGGGCTCATCTAGTAGTTGACCATGAATCCTTTGAAGAGCCCTAAATCCATAATGAATGGTCAGGAGATACGGTGCAAAGGAGGCCGAGCAAAATCATTGTGTGTCCACAACTGCATTCCAGCTTTTACTCTCTGGTTGTGGGGTAAGGTGGCCTCTTTGAGGATGGGCTCATCTTGTAGTTGAATATGAGTTCTTTGAATTGCCCTCAATCCCTAACGAATGGCCAGCTGATTTGGTGAAAAAGAAGCTGATTAGAATCATTGTGAGTCCTCAACTGAAATCCAGCTTCTTCTCCATGGTTGTGGTGTAAGTTGGCCTCTTTAAGGATGGGCTCATCTTGTATTTGACCGCTTTGAAGAGCCCTAAATCCCCAACGAATGGCCAGGAGATACGGCGCAAAGGAGGCTGAGTAAGATCCTTGAGGGGAATTCATTAAAACTGGAGCAGACAAAAACTGGAGCAGATTTGCACTGCGGCCAATCAGCATCTCTCTCTCATTTTCAAATCTCACCTGAGCAAACTGTAGAGAGGAGCTGATTGGTTGCCATGGGCAACTGCTCCAGATTCTCTCTCTGCTCCAGTTATGATAAATTCCCCCCATTGTGTGTCCACAACTGAATCCTAGCTTCTACTCTATGGTTGTGGTGTAAGGTGGCCTCTTTGAAGATGGGCTCATCTTGTAGTTCACCATGAGCTCTTTGAAACCCCCAAACGAATTAGGCATGTGCGATTCGTTCCGTTACGAATCGAAATTCGTACGAATTTCCTGAAATTCGTAAATTCGGAGGCATCCGCAATCCGAATTGCAGTTTCCGAATTATATCCAAAATACGAAATTCCGTTAACGAATTTCGGATCCGAATTTCGTTGAAACGGGAACTAATAATATTACCCCTGTGACTGAGGTTGAACAACATGACAAGATTTTTTTTTTTTTACGAAATTTGGATCCGAAATCCGTTAATGGAATTTCGTATTTCGGATAAAAATTAAAAAATGACTGTTTGGTTGACCAATCAGAGGTTTTCTCTTCTGCTGCTGAGGGTTGCATTACAATACAGGCAGGAAATACGAAATTCCGTTAATGGATTTCGGATCCGAATTTCGTATTTCGGATGAAAAAAAAAAAAAACTACCATCAACTCCAATATTAACAAAGGTATTTTTGCTTTTTAACTTCATCATAACGAAAGTTCGTAAAGTTACGAAAATGTGACGAAACTAACGAAAATTCGTATTTCGTACGAATCCGGATTGAGTTTCGGACACAAAATACTATTCGGCTATTCCGAAACGAAACAAATTTTTTGACAGCGCACAAGTCTAAAACGAATGGCCAGGGGGAGATGGGGGAAAAAGAGGCTGGTTAGAATCCTTGTGCATCCACAGCTGAATTTCCTTTTTATGCTTAATCACTTATGGACCATAGGACATATTGCACGCCCTGGAACCTAAGCCCTCGTTCACACCTGAACGTTTTGTAGCGCGTTCTACGCTCGACGAACAAAACGCTCAAAAATATAAATCGCATTGTATTCAATGGTCTCGTTCCCACCTCGGCGTATTTCTGCCCGTCCCTAACGCGCTACAAAACGGCCCACGCCTGAAAAGGTACAGGTGCTACTTTGGGCCGTTTTGTTGCGCGTTTCCATTGGGATACAGCCAAGTAGCCTTCGGAAACGTGCGTTTGTAAGCGAGACTTTTTTTATACGCACGACAGACGCGCATATGCAATACGCCCAGGTGTGAACGAGGCCTTACACCAAGATCATCGCAGTAGCTACAGCCCTGATGCTAGTAGGGCTTTCATGTCCGGCTGATCTGGACGGCTGATTACAAGCTTTCAGCATCCGCCATTCAATTCCCTGATTTTAAAACCTTAGAATGTTGATGTTGGCGAGGTTGCCTGATGTGGTCTGGGACTGCGTTCCTCTTCTCTCTGCCAAACAGATTTGGCACATTTATAGCAGGACTTCTGGGAAGGAGGAAAACCTCTTATAGAACGATACTATGCTGTGCGACTTCCCTTTTGCGGACCAAACTGCGTTGGTGAGGTTGCAGTGGGTTCAGTGAAAAGAAGGTGCTTGATGCAGCGAAACTCTCAGCCGTAGGCTATATTTAGTGATATTCAGCTCATGGGAACGCCTGGTACAGAACATGGAAGAAGAGAATAATGTCACCAGCACCACGCAATAGTAAATCAATGATCCATTTTAATGGCACATTGCCCTCCAATACAAGCGCTTTTCGGGGCCACAAGGGGTCCCCTTCATCAGGCTCGGAATGACACATCACTAAAAGATTCATCAACTTTATATAGACATCACACAGTGAGAATAAAAATAAGCCGCTCCCATGAAAACAATGCCATCACTGGATCCATTCCCGCCACAATAGATTCAAATCCTAAACTGACCTTGGGTTTCGCAGGCGCACCGACATCGATGTGACAATGACCTGTGAGACTGTCAATGAGACTGTCACAGGTCGGCTCAGTAGATCGGGAGGTGAGCGAACACATACCGGCGTTCGCTCACTTCTCGATCCTGTCACGGCTCTCTGCCGTGACAGGGGAGGGGCTGGATTCCCCCCTCCCCGCTCCGATCTGCCAGCGCTGACTGACGGAAGGGGCGGGTACAGCTGGCTCTGCCTCTAGATAGGCAGAGCCAGCTGTCACTCACGCAGCTGGGCGGATCCAGACATCGATGTCGGGATCCGCTCCGGCTGCGGCGTCTCGGTATACCGCGAGCTGCAGCTCCCTATATACTGAGCCTAGGGTGACGGGAGGACGCTGGTTTGTGTCCTCCCGTTACCCTGAGGAGAACTATGGGGAAAAACCCTGACCCCATAGTTCTCCTTTAAGATTTGTAGTTAAAGCACAGCTGGAGGGCCGGAGTTGCCCACCCCTGGCTTAGCATGATGATTAGAGAGGAGGACAGTGCTAGCAGCTCACATGTTTCCCTCAGTACAAGTTTCCTTTATGAACTTACTGTATAGCTGAAGAACAGGTGATCTCTAATGGTGGTCCCATCAGTGCAGACCCACCTTCCCTTTGTTCCCCCCGCAGCTCAGCTTAGTTGCTGAAGAAAACTAGCCAGTACTTCTAGGTATGGAGCAGGGGCGTAACTAGAAATCACAGGGCCCCATAGCAAAATTTTGTATGGGGCCCTGTGATTTCTAGTTACACCCCTTGAAGAGCCCACATAGCTCACCTGAGGGTGACCCTGCAGAGCCCACCATAGACTCTCTATGGTGTGCTCTGCAGGGTCACCCTCAATGGCCCGCACGGCATCAGGGGGGTGTCCTGGCCGGGGCCCCCCTGTGCCCAGGCCCCGTAGCGGCCGCCTGGGTCGCTATGGCTATTGTTACGCCACTGGTATGGAGGAGCATGTCACTCACTATCGGTACTCTACTGCAAGCTGTAGAGGACCGATAGTCCTCTACAGCTTAATGAGCTGTAGAGGACTATTCAGATAATGAGTCCAGGATTCAGATAATGAGTCCAGTCCCCACGGCCCACAGTGATAACATTACCAATTGCCCAGAAGAGGAAACCTCCGTCACCTGATATGTATTTACAATGCTTTATAACGTGTCAAACACCAATAAACTGCTCATCACTTACCTCCACATCTCTTCCAAGGTTTGTAGGGACCCTGTCCGAGGACCCTCCGCCAGCGGCGTATTTACACTTTGTGCTGCCCCAGGCAAGACAGCCCCCTGCCGCTACCAGACTATCTCTGAACCGCGGGGCGCTAGGCGTTTGCGTACCGCGGCACCAGCGGAGCGGCCGCCCCGACGGAGGGTGCCGCACTAGGCAAACGCCTAATTTGCCTCGCGGTAAATACGCCCCTGCCCTCCGCGAGACGAATAGCCGCAGACATCACTGAGCCACTGATCATGGTTGGAATGTTTCACTGTCTCCAGTGCAAAACAAATAATAAATGGTCATTTTTTTTCTTTTACGAATATACACTGATCAGCCATAACATTGTGACCACTGAGAGGTGACGTGGATAACATTAAAATTACACAAAAGAGAGAGAACTCACGTTTAGTGGACAGCATATGGCCTGGAAGCTGGTCTGAAGTCCACGTGGTATGTGGGGTGTCATCGGAGAACAAGTACCAGTAATGTGACAGATGTTCGTAGTCAGCGCGGACTCAGCTGGCCAGGCTGAGCCGCGGTAGTAGGGACAGAAGGCGGTGTCAGTGCCGGACCGTTCGGGTACCTAGTAGGTCTGTGCGAGCGGTGTGTCCACTGGTTGTCACGGTCATGCAGAGGAAAAATAGCAAGGGGAGGATTCTAACTGTCGGCGGCTACGCGTTTCGAGGCTCTGCCTCTTTCTCAAGCCTAAGCAGTTAGTACAATAGGACGTGGATAACATTGACTATCTGGTTACAATGACACCTGGAAGTGGGGGGATATAATACAATGACACCTGGAAGTGGGGGGATATAATACAATGGCACCTGGAAGTGGGGGGATATATTACAATGGCACCTGGAAGTGGGGGGATATATTACAATGGCACCTGGAAGTGAGGGAGGGAATGGAGGACCAGAGCTACGAGACAAGGGGGAGGGGGAGGGGCTGGAGGACCAGAGCTACGAGACGAGGCTTCTAATCTTAAACATGTTCACGCTGGAATTGAGGAGATTAAGGCGGGGATATGATTTTCATGTACAAGATGTTCAATGGTGACGGCAACATTGGCAACAAACTGTTTGAGATTAACTCCGTTACAAAAACTAGAGGCCACCACCTAAAGTTGGTGGAGAACAAATTCCAGCACAAGGGGCGAAGAGGGTTCTTTACAGTCAGAGCGGTTAGGGTCTGGAACTCACTGCCATCGGCCGTCATCTCAGCCAAGAGTGTAGATTTGTTCAAGAAACGTTTGGACAATTTCTTGAGGGGCCGTAATATCCGGGGGTACCAGTATCCCTAAGAATGAGATGATGCGCGGACCTATATGGGTTGAACTTGATGGACGCATGTCTTTATTCAACCCCAAATACTATGTAACCATGTATAATGTTATGGCTGATCACTGTATAAGTGGATTTTTTTTTTTTTTTTAAAGGTGGAGTTTGCCTTTAAGGAAGAACAGGACAGAGCTGTGCCACAAATAGCCAGAGGGCTGAGAGACATTTGTGTTCATTGTTATATTAGGCCGCCCCATGTGAGGTTACGTCTACATCTGGATAAATACAAGTTGGCAAAAAGCCCTAAAACACTTTCTGCTGAGTGGACTGACTACTCCCCCACCAATTCTCCATTTGAAGTCTCTCAGTCATCATATCATTAAATGATTTCAATGTTTTAATGCAGACGGGATCATTGCAGGTTCTGCCTCCACTAAACCGTCTTTAATAAAAGATATCTCCAGGCATCTCACAATTACTTTTTTTTCGACAATTTCTGAGTACAACGCAGGTTCCTCAAAAACAAGTTCCGTCACGCAGAGTGAAAGGTCTGTCAGCGTACGAGAGAGTCAAATCATCATCTCGGGGAATAATAATAATAATGCAGGAAAATGGGCGGCTTTGGTGCGTTCATTATGAGGGGGCCAAGTGGGGTTCTTGCTGATTAAATATATTTTTGGGTTTCGAGTGACAAACTTAAGTGGGGTGCACACGGTTCTATTTAATCATTCCGGCTGTTCAGCTTGTGCTTCTTCTACAAATAAAAGCACCTTCGTGTTTACAGTGAGGAGCACAAGAATGTAGCCCCATACTTGCGTCTTTACATACATGGAGGAGGAAGACAACCTTGTAGCAAACAAGAGAGCTTTATTTTGGGAAGGAGACCCGATTGGAGATGTTCAAGTTCAACACCCACCCATCTAACAGGAACATACAAAACCATGTAAGGTTGTGAGGTCAGGTGCTGATGTTGGGGGAGGGGCTCGCAGTCTCCGCTCTAATTTATCCCAAAGGTGTTCTATGGGGTTGAGGTCAGGACTCTGTGCGGCCAGTCACGTTCCTCCCCCCCAAACTCCCCCATCCATGTATAACACCTGATGATTTGGAGGGGGAGGGGCCCAATACTTTTGGTAATATAGTGTAGTTCATTGTATGTTCTGTATATGTTTCCTCTGTTATTATCCTGAAGAAGCAACGATATTGGTTGTGAAATGCGTCGAGAATGTCCCACATATCACCGCTTGCTCATTAAGTTTTGGATGTAATACGTTTCCATTTGTATTATAGAAGGAATTAGACGTTTTTTTCTATCTACATCGCATGAGGAACTGCAGTTCAATATCGTTATAATTATACAGGATTTATAGAGTGCCAACAGTTTGCACAGCGCTTTACAATATAAAGGTTACAATACAAATCAAGGCAAGATGGTAAGGAGGGCCCAGCTCATAAGAGCTTACAATCTAAATGGGAGGAGCAAGTGATACAAGAGATGGTAACTGTGTGGGAATGAGTTTCCTGAGAAAGTGATAATTGGTTGAGGTGGGATCGGCTTCCCTGAAGAGATGAGTCTTCATGGATCGCCTAAAAGCAGTCAGAGTGGGAGATAGACGGACAGGTTGGGGTAGGGAGTTTCAGAGGATGGGAGAGACTCTAGAGAGGTCCTGGAGGCGTGCATGGGAGGAGTGGACAGGGGAGCTAGAGAGCAGGAGGTCTTGGGAGGAGCGGAGAGGACAGCTAGGGTGATTGGAAGTAGGTGGTGAGGAATCTATACACAGAGGTTACATGTATTGTTCCCTACTACCACCGTACAGTGGCGTCACAAGTGGCGCCCGGTTGTCAACCCTCTAAAAAGTTGGGCACCCGGTCATGGACCGAGAGCCCGACAGTGTCAGGAGAGAGGAGGGGACCCGGCGGCACACCTCATCCCGCCGGGTGAACGTTCCCTCCTGTCTCTGCCGGCTTCCATCACCAAGATGGCCGCCACCAGGCATCAATCAGATGGTCGCGCATGCGCGATGATGTCATTGCACATGCACAAGTTGTCACGCGCTTTGAGCGATTACAACACAGCGGGTGCCAGGTGACACCCGACCTCGGGACGCCCCTGCCACCGTAGAATGTTTTTAATGTAATGTAAAAAATCTTTTCATTGTAACTAATAAAATTCTTCTTTTTTTTGGATCTTATTGTATTCACAGGGACCGGAAACGTCCGTCTTTTACCAGAAATTCCTCCGTAGTTGGGATGTGGTAACCTGACATTTGTAGTCTCCTGCTTATAGTCGTACACTGAGTGGCCGGATTATTATATACACCGAGTGGCCGGATTATTATATACACCGAGTGGCCGGATTATTATATACATCAGGATCTGGTGTAAGTGGAATGAAGTGACAGTTGGGAATTGCTCTCCCGTTACTGTCATTTATGATGATGAGACATTGTAGCAGAGAGTTAGAAACGCTGACAGCGTATAAACCATCTGTGACTGAGAGGACATTATGGCTCCGAATGAGGGAAGCCCACCATGTATGGTGCCACCAAGAGAAGTGTCCAACACCAGAGCAGTTACAAAATGAGAGCTGGGCCCATGTCATGTGTTGTGCCTTGTGAGGCCAAAATGAGAGCTGGGCCCATGTCATGTGTTGTACCTTGTGAGGCCAAAATGAGAGCTGGGCCCATGCCATGTGTTGTACCTTGTGAGGCCAAAATTAAAGCTGGGCCCATGCCATGTGTTGTGCTTGTGAGGCCAAAATGAGAGCTGGGCCCATGTCATGTGTTGTGTCTTGTGAGGCCAAAATGAGAGCTGGGCCCATGTCACGTGTTGTGTCTTGTGAGGCCAAAATGAGAGCTGGACCCATGTCATGTGTTGTGCTTGTGAGGCCAAAATGAGAGCTGGGCCCATGTCATGTGTTGTGTCTTGTGAGGCCAAAATGAGAGCTGGGCCCATGTCACGTGTTGTGTCTTGTGAGGCCAAAATGAGAGCTGGGCCCATGTCATGTGTTGTGCTTGTGAGGCCAAAATGAGAGCTGGGCCCATGTCATGTGTTGTGTCTTGTGAGGCCAAAATGAGAGCTGGGCCCATGTCACGTGTTGTGTCTTGTGAGGCCAAAATGAGAGCTGGACCCATGTCATGTGTTGTGCTTGTGAGGCCAAAATGAGAGCTGGGCCCATGTCATGTGTTGTGTCTTGTGAGGCCAAAATGAGAGCTGGGCCCATGTCACGTGTTGTGTCTTGTGAGGCCAAAATGAGAGCTGGACCCATGTCATGTGTTGTGCTTGTGAGGCCAAAATGAGAGCTGGGCCCATGTCACGTGTTGTGTCTTGTGAGGCCAAAATGAAAGCTGGGCCCATGTCACATGCTGTGCCTTGTGAGGCCAAAATTAAAGCTGGGCCAATGTCATGTGTTGTGCTTGTGAGGCCAAAATGAGAGCTGGGCCCATGTCATGTGTTGTGCCTTGTGAGGCCAAAATGAGAGCTGGACCCATGTCATGTGTTGTGCCTTGTGAGGCCAAAATGAGAGCTGGACCCATGTCATGTGCTGTGCCTTGTGAGGCCAAAATGAGAGCTGGACCCATGTCATGTGTTGTACCTTGTGAGGCCATCTTTCCTGACTGAAAAAGACCAGGCGGGCATATCAGAGAAAGAGATGGCGTATTGGACCAACATGGAGCAGATTGCCAGGGGCCACCGGCCATGAACTGCCACAAAAACTCACCGCACTGAGTGACCTGGTCCAATTATGGTGAAGCCCCCAGTTTCCACGAGCCAGTCTGCACCTCTCGAAGTTCTAACGATTGAGGTTAGAGCTTTCCCACCCTGCCCTGGAGTGTTTTGGTTAAAAGCTTTTTAGGTTGCCAGATAACAAATTAGAGTTAATACCGCCCGGCTTATGTGCTCGCTCAGAGAAGAAGGCTCACATAAATTTTGGGTGTGTCCTATTTTTTTAACATTGAAGTTGCAGGTTCGTGTCGTGTACGTTTCCTTTTTTTGTCGTCACTTCTACTTCACCTCGAAGGAGACTGGAATGCAGGTTACATAACCTGAGCCCAGGCTGGGGACTTCAAAGACCCTCCGGAGATCTCTCCTGTATCCTCGGCCTTAACACTCTGCTGTTGCAATCTCAGCCCGGTGTTGTGGAGCTCGAACAACCTCCACGCTTGTGTTCCTGAGGGACTCACCACCGACAACAACCACATAACGGGGGCTGAACAACTCTGCCTGAGAGCCGTGGCTGTCCTATACAGCGCCAAAGCACCTCCTTCCATCATGAACCCACTAGAAAGGAAGGGAGGTCTCCTACATAGTAGGGATTAAGGATGGGCTCGATGTTTGACTCGAACATCGCTAGTTCGGTGGGCTAGAGTGCCCCACAAGGCCCTGCGCACCGCACTGTGCCTTGTGAGAGCCCTGATTGGGTAAAGCCTTGCACCTGACCACAAGAGTTTGCCCAATCAACGACAGTGTAAATAAACCCCTTACTCATTCACAAGGGGGGGCGCATCTGGGTACCCTTATGTGACTAATGGCTGTGATTTGATG
>NW_017307693.1:307678-309130 GCF_000935625.1 Nanorana parkeri
TGGCAAAAAAAGACCTTCGGTTTGCTATGGAAGGTCAGCTTGGTGTTTGGAAAAAGTACATGCAACTGGGAAATTTACGGTATTTCATGACACGTGCATATGCAATGAAGAACACAAAGAACGAAGCTTCACCATGTCATTAGTGTGTACTGTAGACAAATTGAATATGAAATGCAGCTTTTGGAATTTGGCATTGATGTGTGAAATCTCATAGAACTTTGACGACTGCGTTTACATTAACACCAAGCTGTACAAACCGAGCTCCGCTTTATTCATCCAGTGAAGCCAAGTGATGGCAAAACTTGACATCTATCTGTCACAGGTCGTACAGAACCCTCTAGAAATGAACTTTCACCAAAACATTGTCTGTGTCACCTCCATCCACGGCCCCCCTCCCGCCACAAAACTCCCCTCATCTCCCTCAGCGCGAATCCGGCCGCCACCGCTCTTATACTGCGCTCCAGGCAGGAGGGCGTGGCCGCGGGAAAACAATCCTCCAGTCAGGGGGGCCGCGGGCGCCAAATCCGCCGTGCACGCGCGGCAGCTTGGGGAGAGGAGAGCGTGTGGCTTGCGGTTGCCACGGAGATCGCGGCGCGTGTGGCGGCAAGAGGCCCCTAACCCGCGATGTTGTCACGTGGGGGGAGCCCGAGGATGAAATTGTTGATGAGTAGAGGAGGTGAAGGAGGACGAACATGGTGACGGCGAAGTTAAAGCTGCCGAAGAAAGCTGGAATAAACATTTACTGTTATTCAAGAAAAAAAATAAATGCTATTATTCTGTCAAGGAATCATGTTGCTATTGGCAACAGCTTAAAGGGACTTTGTCTCAAATTAATAAAAACTGCCCAGAATACCCTGCGATAAAAGAGCCAAATAATCGCCTCTCGGGTGACCCGTGGCGCTGACCTCTCTCAGTTCCAGCTGTGGTTGTCACCTTTGTTCTGGAGCAATGAGCATGGACAGGGTGTTATAGAGACCAGAAAAGGGGCGGATCTTACAGCAACGTACTTATCACACCGTGCCAGACTGTATTTAATGGGTGAAAGGACACGGATACCTGCGCTGGATGATGGCGTCACCCTCTCCTTCGTTACATCAGAGCTTCCCCTTCCAACAAGTGTTCTGGCGCCTTCTACATGCATGGCAGGAAGTGGGGCAGACCTGGACGGACGTGGACTCCAGATCCAGAGATCATTCCGTCCTCTTGTGAATGGCGCAGGAGACCCTGGATTCTCCCCTCCTGCCCGCCACTTACCACTGAACATGGAAGTTATCAGCGCTGAGCTCTCCTGTGTTCATTCACAAGGTGCAGGAGACCAGAAAACATGTCCTCCCTTCTCACCGTCCCAAACAGGAAAGCCACCAATGAGACCGGCATGATGCCAGGACACCGGTCTCATTGCCAGTAAGGGCTGGGGGGGTGACAACAGGAGGGCACACAAGGACTGGGCGG
>NW_017307693.1:309957-311461 GCF_000935625.1 Nanorana parkeri
TCAGTGGTGGGGGTGTGGTCACATTTTTAATGAATGGCTGTGATTGGAGGATTATGACCGCGGCGGAATATTTAGTAGCCGGGAAATGTCACGCAACACCCGAATCCAATGATTGGGAGGGGGAGGGGCCAATACGTTTGGCACTACATTGTATGTATCCGGCCGGTAATATTATATAATGACATATTTTGGCATAACATTCTAGAAGTGATATCGCAGCGCCCGCACTGGTCCCGCCTGAATTTCTGGCCTGACAACCGGATTACACATCCTGTGAATATTTCCCAGAGATTGTCACCAGCAGAGTCCTGTCCCTGGACCGTGTATAACGTCATACATGGTATGATGCAATGTGTGCGCACACGTCTGTAGGATACAATGTAACATTGAACAGGGACTGGAAGGCTGACGCGGTTGGTGGTGCTTGGGGAAAACGGCCATTGCAGCCCCAACGCATGTGGTGTGAATGGGCCCTAAGTGCTCGTTTGTCTACGGGGGGGGGGGGGCTGAAATAAAGCCGATGTACTCACCTGATCCTTCTGCGGCGGTCACCTCTCCCCCCCCCCTCCAGCTGTGGTATGTCCCTTGGGGTCCTCACATCTAATGCAAATCAATGGAGCCGCATAAGACGTGATGATGTCGGCTGTCCTTAGACCATCAGAGCCCAGGGGGGGGGGGGAGAAGAGGCTGCGGGGACCGATCTAGCAGCCCGGAGGGAGCCGGCGGGCCCGAGGATCAGGTGAGTATATCCCGCTACATTATAACAAAGGAAAGTATCTTTCAGTGCTGTGCTGGGTCTCAGGTGGGCTGTGTGAGGTCTCAGGAGGGCTATGCGGGGTCTTAGGAGGCTGTACGGGGTCTCAAGAGGGTTGTGCAGGGTCTCAGGTGGGCTGTACGGGGTCTTAAGTGGGCTGTGTGGGGTCTCAGAAGGGCTGTGCGGGGTCTTTGGTGGGCTGTGCGGGGTCTCAGGAGGGCTGTGCGGGGTCTCAGGTGGGCTGTAGGGGGTCTCAGGCGGGCTTATGGGGTCTCAGGAGGGCTATGCGGGGTCTTAGGAGGATGTGCGGGGTCTCAAGAGGGCTGTGCGTGGTCTCAGGTGGGCTGTACGGGATCTCAGACGGGCTGTGCAGGGTCTCAGACGGGCTGTGCAGGGTCTCAGACGGGCTGTGCTGGGTCTCAGGTGGGCTGTGTGGGGTCTCATGTGGGCTGTGCAGGGTCCCGGTTGGGCTGTGCTGGGTCTCAGAGGGTCTCAGGTGGCGTGTGCAGAGGTCTCAGGAGGGCTATGTGGGGTCTCAGGCGGGCTGTGCGGGGTCTCAGGTGGGCTGTACGGGGTCTCAGGAGGGCTGTGTGGGATCTCAGGAGGGCTGTACGGGGTCTCAGGAGGGCTGTACGGGGTCTCAGGCGGGCCGTACGGCGTCTCAGGCGGGTCACTGTGGGGGGAGGTCACACAAGGACTGTGGGGGGAGGGCACACAAGGGCTGGGGACAGGGAGAGTGGCAGTGCCACA
>NW_017307693.1:311574-312595 GCF_000935625.1 Nanorana parkeri
GGGGGGATAAGAGGCTGCGGGGACCGATCTAGCAGCCCGGAGGGAGCCGGCGGGCCCGAGGATCAGGTGAGTATATCCCGCTACATTATAACAAAGGAAAGTATCTTTCTCTGCCGTACTCAACGTCTTCCCGGCGCTGTACCACCAAGACCCACCGCTCCATGGTCCAGCTCCGGTCTTCTTATGTCCCTGTGAGCCCAGGTCATTCCGTGACCCTGGTAGTTCTGCCACTTACTCAGAACTGTAGAGGGACTACAAATCCCAGCAATACATTATACAGCAATGCAGAATAATATGAAGCTACATACTCCATGTTGCTCTGGGAGTGGCGGCCTGATGTCTCCAGGGTCCCAGAAGGGCTGTGCAGAGGTCTCAGCAGGGCTATGCGGGGTCTCAGCAAAGGGCGGTGTGGGGTCTCAGATGGGCTGTGCAGGGTCTCAACAGGACTGTGTGTGGTCTTGAGGTAGGTTGCGGGAATCCCCAAGAAGTAGGAGGAGATGTGTGGCTGGAACTGTAAACAGGTGCCGCGTGGTTAACAGGAAGGCTGCCAAGGTCCCCAGCAAGAGCGAGACCTCAGGCAGCTGCTTCAGCTTAAAAAGTTAAAGTTCCAGTATCTGCGCTTAGTATCGGGGCATTTTCACGAGTACGAGTACATGGGGTCGCAGGTGGTCTATGCTGGGTCTTAGGAGGCCGTGCGGGGTCTCAAGAGGGCTGTGCGGGGTCTCAGGCGGGCTGTGCGGGGTCTCAGATGGGCTGTACGGGGTCTCAGGTGGGCTGTGCAGAGGTCTCAGGTGGGCTATGCTGGGTCTTAGGAGGCTGTGCGGGGTCTCAAGAGGGCTGTGCGGGGTCTCAGGCGGGCTGTGCGGGGTCTCAGACGGGCTGTGCGGGGTCTCAGGCGGCCTGTGCAGGGTCTCAGGCGCGCTGTGCGGGGTCTCAGACGGGCTGTGCTGGGTCTCAAGAGGGCTGTGCGGGGTCTCAGGCGTGCTGTGCGGGGTCTCAGGCGGGCTGTGCGGGGTCTCAG
>NW_017307693.1:312670-320962 GCF_000935625.1 Nanorana parkeri
TGCGGTGTCTCAAGAGGGCTGTGCGGGGTCTCAGGCGTGCTGTGCGGGGTCTCAGATGGGCTGTGCGGGGTCTCAGGCGGGCTGTGTGGGGTCTCAGGCGTGCTGTGCGGGGTCTCAGACGGGCTGTACGGGGTCCCAGGCGGGCTGTACAGGGTCTCAGACGGGCTGTGCCGGGTCTCAGGCGTGCTGTGCGGCGTCTCAGACGGGCTGTACGGGGTCTCAGGCGTGCTGTGCGGGGTCTCAGACGGGCTGTACGGGGTCTCAGACGCGCTGTACGGGGTCTCAGACGGGCTGTACGGGGTCTCAGGCGGGCTGTACGGGGTCTCAGGCGGGCTGTACGGGGTCTCAGGCGGGCTGTACGGGGTCTCAGGCGGGCTGTACGGGGTCTCAGGCGGGCTGTACGGGGTCTCAGGCGGGCTGTACGGGGTCTCAGGCGGGCTGTACGGGGTCTCAGGCGGGCTGTACGGGGTCTCAGGCGGGCTGTACGGGGTCTCAGGCGGGCTGTACGGGGTCTCAGGCGGGCTGTACGGGGTCTCAGGCGGGCTGTACGGGGTCTCAGGCGGGCTGTACGGGGTCTCAGGCGGGCTGTACGGGGTCTCAGGCGGGCTGTACGGGGTCTCAGGCGGGCTGTACGGGGTCTCAGGCGGGCTGTACGGGGTCTCAGGCGGGCTGTACGGGGTCTCAGGCGGGCTGTACGGGGTCTCAGGCGGGCTGTACGGGGTCTCAGGCGGGCTGTACGGGGTCTCAGGCGGGCTGTACGGGGTCTCAGGCGGGCTGTACGGGGTCTCAGGCGGGCTGTACGGGGTCTCAGGCGGGCTGTACGGGGTCTCAGGCGGGCTGTACGGGGTCTCAGGCGGGCTGTACGGGGTCTCAGGCGGGCTGTACGGGGTCTCAGGCGGGCTGTACGGGGTCTCAGGCGGGCTGTACGGGGTCTCAGGCGGGCTGTACGGGGTCTCAGGCGGGCTGTACGGGGTCTCAGGCGGGCTGTACGGGGTCTCAGGCGGGCTGTACGGGGTCTCAGGCGGGCTGTACGGGGTCTCAGGCGGGCTGTACGGGGTCTCAGGCGGGCTGTACGGGGTCTCAGGCGGGCTGTACGGGGTCTCAGGCGGGCTGTACGGGGTCTCAGGCGGGCTGTACGGGGTCTCAGGCGGGCTGTACGGGGTCTCAGGCGGGCTGTACGGGGTCTCAGGCGGGCTGTACGGGGTCTCAGGCGGGCTGTACGGGGTCTCAGGCGGGCTGTACGGGGTCTCAGGCGGGCTGTACGGGGTCTCAGGCGGGCTGTACGGGGTCTCAGGCGGGCTGTACGGGGTCTCAGGCGGGCTGTACGGGGTCTCAGGCGGGCTGTACGGGGTCTCAGGCGGGCTGTACGGGGTCTCAGGCGGGCTGTACGGGGTCTCAGGCGGGCTGTACGGGGTCTCAGGCGGGCTGTACGGGGTCTCAGGCGGGCTGTACGGGGTCTCAGGCGGGCTGTACGGGGTCTCAGGCGGGCTGTACGGGGTCTCAGGCGGGCTGTACGGGGTCTCAGGCGGGCTGTACGGGGTCTCAGGCGGGCTGTACGGGGTCTCAGGCGGGCTGTACGGGGTCTCAGGCGGGCTGTACGGGGTCTCAGGCGGGCTGTACGGGGTCTCAGGCGGGCTGTACGGGGTCTCAGGCGGGCTGTACGGGGTCTCAGGCGGGCTGTACGGGGTCTCAGGCGGGCTGTACGGGGTCTCAGGCGGGCTGTACGGGGTCTCAGGCGGGCTGTACGGGGTCTCAGGCGGGCTGTACGGGGTCTCAGGCGGGCTGTACGGGGTCTCAGGCGGGCTGTACGGGGTCTCAGGCGGGCTGTACGGGGTCTCAGGCGGGCTGTACGGGGTCTCAGGCGGGCTGTACGGGGTCTCAGGCGGGCTGTACGGGGTCTCAGGCGGGCTGTACGGGGTCTCAGGCGGGCTGTACGGGGTCTCAGGCGGGCTGTACGGGGTCTCAGGCGGGCTGTACGGGGTCTCAGGCGGGCTGTACGGGGTCTCAGGCGGGCTGTACGGGGTCTCAGGCGGGCTGTACGGGGTCTCAGGCGGGCTGTACGGGGTCTCAGGCGGGCTGTACGGGGTCTCAGGCGGGCTGTACGGGGTCTCAGGCGGGCTGTACGGGGTCTCAGGCGGGCTGTACGGGGTCTCAGGCGGGCTGTACGGGGTCTCAGGCGGGCTGTACGGGGTCTCAGGCGGGCTGTACGGGGTCTCAGGCGGGCTGTACGGGGTCTCAGGCGGGCTGTACGGGGTCTCAGGCGGGCTGTGTGGGGTCTCAGGCGTGCTGTACGGGGTCTCAGGTGTGCTGTGCGGGGTCTCAGACGGGCTGTACGGGGTCTCAGGCGGGCTGTGAGGTGGGCTGTGCTGGGTCTCAGGCGTGCTGTGCGGGATCTCAGGCGGGCTGTGTGGGGTCTCAGGTGGGCCGTGCGTGGTTTTATACATCTCCGGGCTCACCGTGCGTATGACAGGCGTGTTCCCGGCCCGTCTTCTGCAGGACAACTGAAGCGTCACAAATAAGATCAAGCTGCACATACAACCTCTGCTATTCCTGGCACACGAGGGGCCCCGGGCCCCGCATTACTTCCACTTGTACCATCGGACGATCACGCCAGTGCCAGGTTTGAACTCGTTGGTCCATCACAACACAACGCGGAGTATTAAACCCCCAAATAGGAATTATTCCCTCCCATGCGTCCCACGCACAACCCAACATTCCCTAATGTGGCCCCAACCACATCCTGAGGACCCCACCCGGTCCCAGTCCCAGGACTTCCAGTTGGGGAACACGCACTGTGCGTGTCAGTTCATCAGCATTGGTTTGTAATGCGCATGCGTTCCCCTCTCACATGCGCACAGGAAGTGAAACCATGCTGTCCCATGTTGTCCCATGCTCTCCCATGTTGTCCCATGCTCTCCCATGTTGTCCCATGCTGTCCCATGTTGTCCCATGCTGTCCCATGCTCTCCCATGCTGTCCCATGTTGTCCCATGTTGTCCCATGCTCTCCCATGTTGTCCCATGCTCTCCCATGTTGTCCCATGCTCTCCCATGTTGTCCCATGCTTTCCCATGTTGTCCCATGCTGTCCCATGCTGTACCATGCTCTCCCATGTTGTCCCATGTTGTCTCATGCTCTCCCATGTTGTCCCATGTTGTCTCATGCTCTCCCATGCTGTCCCATGCTGTCCCATGCTCTCCCATGTTGTCCCATGTTGTCTCATGCTCTCCCATGCTGTCCCATGTCGTCCCATGCTGTCCCATGTCGTCCCATGTCGTCCCATGCTGTGTGTAATGGAAGTGGGGGTGTAGTACTGACATCTGCCAGTAGGGGGAGTCTGGCTGAGTTTGGTGACAGGATCCCCTCGGCTCGTTTTGCTGATTATTCCTCTTTTCTATAAAATTGCTATTTTCCCACTTTTTTGAAATGTGAACACCTCTGCGAGGGAGGGGGAGGGGGGTCCCTGTGTAGAATCCACCCTCTACATGTATGTACGATACCGGGTGGGAACACGAGCTGTAATCCTATGAGAGGACAACTTACATCAGTTGTCAGGATGGCCGAGCGGTCTAAGGCGCTGCGTTCAGGTCGCAGTCTCCTCTGGAGGCGTGGGTTCGAATCCCACTTCTGACAGCAATTCTTTTTCACTTCTTAATTCAATATCCGTCAATGTTTTATGTTTGCTGAACACATCTGAATGTCGCATGTGACGTGTTGGAATATTCTAGAAATACATTTATATATACATACAATTTACACAATGCTTTAACCCCTTCCTGCCCGGAGCAATTTCTTACATCTGCACACACATGATGATAAAATCAGATTTTTTTGGCTAGAAAACAGCTTTAGACCCCCAAACAATGATAGATGTCCTGGAAGCGGAGGCCCTGGAGAATACAACGATGGTAGTTGCAATTGTTTATGTCGCGCAGTATTTGCGCAAATGTTTATCAAACCGGTATTTTTAGGATAAAATACACTAAAATTAAATCTAGTGCACAGAAACGTAATATAATGCCCAATTTTTTGGTAAAATATAAAAGTCGGGGTCACGCCGGATAAAATAGACACCAAACATGTCGAGGCTTAAAGTTGCGTGCGTCCGTGAAACCGCAAAAAAACCCGTTAGGATCTCCAGGTGAGCGTTGTCACCTTAGCACAGGAGGTGTTACCTGGTGAGTGTTGTCACCCCAAGAGAGGAAGTGTGTTACTGGCAGGATCACCAGGTGAGCATTGTCACCCTAGGACAGGAAGTGTGTTGCCAGCAGGATCACCCAGTGAGTGTTGTCACCTTAGGACAGGAAGTGTGTTACCGATAGGATCACCAGGTGAGCGTTGTCATGTTAGGACAGGAAGTGTGTTACCGATAGGATCACCAGGTGAGCGTTGTCACCTTAGGACAGGAAGTGTGTTACCGATAGGATCACCAGGTGAGCGTTGTCACGTAAGTGTGTTACCGATAGGATCACCAGGTGAGCGTTGTCACCCTAGGACAGGAAGTGTGTTACTGGCAGGATCACCAGGTGAATATATAGGGAAGAATGCCTGCAGCAGAGCGGTGTTACTATCTTACTATGTTACTATCTTACTATCTTATTATGTTACTATGCTACTATCTTACTATGTTACTATGTTACTATCTTACTATCTTACTATCTTACTATGTTACTATCTTACTATCTTACTATGTTACTATCTTACTATGTTACTAGCTTACTATCTTCCTATGTTACTATCTTACTATGCTACTATCTTACTATGTTACTATGCTGCTATCTTACTATCTTACTATGCTACTATCTTACTATCTTACTATGTTACTATGCTACTATCTTACTATGTTACTATGTTACTATCTTACTATGTTACTAGCTTACTATCTTCCTATGTTACTATCTTACTATGTTACAATGTTACTAGCTTACTATGTTACTATCTTACTATGTTACTATGTTATTATCTTACTATGTTACTATCTTACTATGTTACTATGTTACAATGTTACTAGCTTACTATGTTACTATCTTACTATGTTACTATCTTACTATGTTATAATGTTACTAGCTTACTATGTTACAATGTTACAATGTTACTATGTTACTATGTTACTATGTTACTATATTACTATGTTACTATATTACTATGTTACTATATTACTATTTTACTATGTTACTATATTACTATGTTACTTTGTTACTATATTTCTATATTACTATATTACTATATTACAATGTTACTATATTATAATGTTACTATATTACTATGTTACTATATTACTATGTTACTATATTACAATGTTACTATGTTACTATATTACTATGTTACTATATTACTATGTTACTTTGTTACTATATTACTTTGTTACTATATTACAATGTTACTGTTACTATGTTACTATATTACAATGTTACTATATTACAATGTTACTATATTACAATGTTACTATATTACTATGTTACTATATTACTATATTACTATATTACAATGTTACAATGTTACTATATTACTATATTACAATGTTACTATGTTACTATCTTACTATGTTACTATCTTCCTATGTTACTATCTTACTATGTTAATATGTTACTATATTACTATATTTCTATATTACTATATTACTATGTTACTATATTACAATGTTACTATGTTACTATATTACTATGTTACTATATTACTATATTACAATGTTACTATGTTACTATATTACTATGTTACTATATTACTATGTTACTATATTACTATTTTACTATGTTACTATATTACTATGTTACTTTGTTACTATATTTCTATATTACTATATTACTATATTACAATGTTACTATATTATAATGTTACTATATTACTATGTTACTATATTACTATGTTACTATATTACAATGTTACTATGTTACTATATTACTATGTTACTATATTACTATGTTACTTTGTTACTATATTACTTTGTTACTATATTACAATGTTACTGTTACTATGTTACTATATTACAATGTTACTATATTACAATGTTACTATATTACAATGTTACTATATTACTATGTTACTATATTACTATATTACTTTGTTACTATATTACTATGTTACTATATTACTATGTTACTATATTACTATGTTACTATGTGGTGTCATGTTGAATGGGATACACAAGTAACATTTTATACTTTTTATCTCCAGTGACAATGTCTTTGCTCTCGGCGGATCTTTCATGAGTATTTGTATTGCGGGTACAGACTGTGCGCTCCTCCTCTCCTCTGTGGTGTGCAGGATGTACCCGCTTTACAAATAAATATGTTCTCTCCGGTGAACGATCTGTGGTCTGCGGTACATTTGAGTAAATATTACAATGTTACTATATTACTATGTTACTATATTACTATATTACTTTGTTACTATATTACTATGTTACTATATTACTATGTTACTATATTACTATGTTACTATGTGGTGTCATGTTGAATGGGATACACAAGTAACATTTTATACTTTTTATCTCCAGTGACAATGTCTTTGCTCTCGGCGGATCTTTCATGAGTATTTGTATTGCGGGTACAGACTGTGCGCTCCTCCTCTCCTCTGTGGTGTGCAGGATGTACCCGCTTTACAAATAAATATGTTCTCTCCGGTGAACGATCTGTGGTCTGCGGTACATTTGAGTAACGGCATGCTTTTTTGTTGCCTGCACCTGGACATACAGTCAGAGTCGGGGGTTCGGTCTCTGAATGTGAGCGGTCCAAATCATTGCCTTAAAAAGGGCTACAGCAGGGGTCTGCACTCCAGCTTTGGTGAAACTGCAAATCCCAGCATGCCCCTGCCTCTGGGAGCCATGCCTGTGACTGTCAGAGTCTTGCAATGCCTCATGGGACATGTAGTTACACTGCAGGTTTAAAAAAAAAAAAGCAGCCGATTCTGAAATTCTTGCCTTCAGTCCGGAGCTGCCCCAGCCAGTTTTGGCCACATGTCCTCAGTCTTCCGGGTTGGATGACGTCCGGCTTCATTTAACCTGGAAAGTTCAGAGTGTCATAACTCCGCCTCCTCGGCATGGCTTCCTGCACTCACAGTGTATTGATGCAGATGGATGATATTAGCTCCACTCACAGCTGGAAGAGGGCTGAAGATAAAGACTGGCCACTGCTGCGCTCCTTCCTTGTGCAGGGTGACTGGCCTTGTCTCCGCCCCCCTCCTGTAATAAAGACCGCTCACTGCTGTCCTCACTCCTTGTGCAGGGTGACTGGTCTTGTCTCTACGCCTCCTGTAATAAAGACTGGTCACTCTTGCTCTCTCTCTCTACAGGGTGACTGGTCTTGTCTCCGCCCCCTCCTGTAATAAAGAAATGTTACTGCTGCTCTCCCTTCTTGTGCAGGGTGACTAGATTTGTCTCCACCCCCTCCTGTAATAAAGACCAGTCACTGCTGCTCTTCTCTCCTTGTGCAGGGTGACTGCTCTTGTCTCCGCCCCCTCCTGTAATAAAGACCGGTCGCTGCTGCTCTCTTTCCTTGTGCAGGGTGACTGGTCTTGTCTCCGCCCCCTCCTGTAATAAAGACCAGTCACTGCTCTTCTCTCCTTGTGCAGGGTGACTGGTCTTGTCTCCGCCCCCTCCTGTAATAAAGACCGGTCGCTGCTGCTCCCTTTCCTTGTGCAGGGTGACTGGTCTTGTCTCCGCCCCCTCCTGTAATAAAGACCGGTCGCTGCTGCTCTCTTTCCTTGTGCAGGGTGACTGGTCTTGTCTCCGCCCTCTCCTTTAATAAACACCAGTCACTACTGCTCTCAATATACAATGCTGTATATTGAAATGAAAGTTTTTGTACCGGGAGTTCGGCTTTAACTCTCCTCTCTATGATGGGGGAAGGGAGTCTGATACGTTAAGCACACTTTGCCTTTCCCTGAAATGTCGGCGCTGACTCCCTACAGGTATCAGGATATAATAGTTCTTTGGGTAGCGGTCCTTTAATAATCCCTTCAGCGCTGTCAGGTATTGAACTCCTGATAACCTGGGCCCCTCCCACTCGTATTTCACCTGGAACGGTGAGAGGCACGGGCCATAAATTAAAGCAGCACCTCTCCGAGGTCGCACCTCCTCCCTTATTGGCTCTGGGACAGGAAAGGCTCCAACCTGTGTTTAGTTCTGGCAAACGGTCACAAGGTGACTTCCCGAAAGTCCTGATCACCTGTAAGGGAAGCTAAAGTATCATCAGACTCAACTCCCATCAAAACATTTCTGTCATTTCCCGGACCAAAGCCCAACTGGAGACAAGTTTTCTCTAAGGTGCTGCACAGGGTGGGGAAAGGTGAGAATC
>NW_017307693.1:321039-322464 GCF_000935625.1 Nanorana parkeri
TTAAAAAAAAAAAAGCAGCCGATTCTGAAATTCTTGCCTTCAGTCCGGAGCTGCCCCAGCCAGTTTTGGCCACATGTCCTCAGTCTTCCGGGTTGGATGACGTCCGGCTTCATTTAACCTGGAAAGTTCAGAGTGTCATAACTCCGCCTCCTCGGCATGGCTTCCTGCACTCACAGTGTATTGATGCAGATGGATGATATTAGCTCCACTCACAGCTGGAAGAGGGCTGAAGATAAAGACTGGCCACTGCTGCGCTCCTTCCTTGTGCAGGGTGACTGGCCTTGTCTCCGCCCCCCTCCTGTAATAAAGACCGCTCACTGCTGTCCTCACTCCTTGTGCAGGGTGACTGGTCTTGTCTCTACGCCTCCTGTAATAAAGACTGGTCACTCTTGCTCTCTCTCTCTACAGGGTGACTGGTCTTGTCTCCGCCCCCTCCTGTAATAAAGAAATGTTACTGCTGCTCTCCCTTCTTGTGCAGGGTGACTAGATTTGTCTCCACCCCCTCCTGTAATAAAGACCAGTCACTGCTGCTCTTCTCTCCTTGTGCAGGGTGACTGTTCTTGTCTCCGCCCCCTCCTGTAATAAAGACCGGTCGCTGCTGCTCTCTTTCCTTGTGCAGGGTGACTGGTCTTGTCTCCGCCCCCTCCTGTAATAAAGACCAGTCACTGCTCTTCTCTCCTTGTGCAGGGTGACTGGTCTTGTCTCCGCCCCCTCCTGTAATAAAGACCGGTCGCTGCTGCTCCCTTTCCTTGTGCAGGGTGACTGGTCTTGTCTCCGCCCCCTCCTGTAATAAAGACCGGTCGCTGCTGCTCTCTTTCCTTGTGCAGGGTGACTGGTCTTGTCTCCGCCCTCTCCTTTAATAAACACCAGTCACTACTGCTCTCAATATACAATGCTGTATATTGAAATGAAAGTTTTTGTACCGGGAGTTCGGCTTTAACTCTCCTCTCTATGATGGGGGAAGGGAGTCTGATACGTTAAGCACACTTTGCCTTTCCCTGAAATGTCGGCGCTGACTCCCTACAGGTATCAGGATATAATAGTTCTTTGGGTAGCGGTCCTTTAATAATCCCTTCAGCGCTGTCAGGTATTGAACTCCTGATAACCTGGGCCCCTCCCACTCGTATTTCACCTGGAACGGTGAGAGGCACGGGCCATAAATTAAAGCAGCACCTCTCCGAGGTCGCACCTCCTCCCTTATTGGCTCTGGGACAGGAAAGGCTCCAACCTGTGTTTAGTTCTGGCAAACGGTCACAAGGTGACTTCCCGAAAGTCCTGATCACCTGTAAGGGAAGCTAAAGTATCATCAGACTCAACTCCCATCAAAACATTTCTGTCATTTCCCGGACCAAAGCCCAACTGGAGACAAGTTTTCTCTAAGGTGCTGCACAGGGTGGGGAAAGGTGAGTATAGGGGGGGGGGGTG
>NW_017307693.1:322528-323761 GCF_000935625.1 Nanorana parkeri
AGGGTCCTCCTCTGCAGAGAGACCACTGCTTCCACACATAGAGCAAGGGTCCTCCTCTGCAGAGAGACCACTGCTTCCACACATAGAGCAAGGGTCCTCCTCTGCAGAGAGACCACTGCTTCCACACATAGAGCGAGGGTCCTCCTCTGCAGAGAGACCACTGCTTCCACACATAGAGCAAGGGTCCTCCTCTGCAGAGAGACCACTGCTTCCACACATAGAGCGAGGGTCCTCCTCTGCAGAGAGACCACTGCTTCCACACATAGAGCGAGGGTCCTCCTCTGCACAGACCACTGCTTCCACACATAGAGCGAGGGTCCTCCTCTGCAGAGAGACCACTGCTTCCACACATAGAGCGAGGGTCCTCCTCTGCAGCATGCTGGCAGGAGACATGCTTTACTCTTCAGGCTGTGGCTGCTGTATAAATACAACGCACCTGGAATGTATTTAGCTGATTTAGGATAAAAGTTAGTTTGGCTTTACCCTGAAGCGTGTGCGTGTGCGTGTGTGCGTGTGTGCGTGTGCGTGTCTTTCTCCGGGTCTAGAAGTGGCAATGGGGTCAATACTTGGTGACAGGGGAGCTGAGGTGATGTATGAACAGATATTGAAGGATATGCTGGTAGTCAGCACCCCGGCACAGCGAGGAAATGGTCTCACTAACCCTATTAGGTCATTATCTCTCCCACAGATGGCTCTGCCTGTAATCCTCTTTCCGTCATCATAATCCATTTCAAAGTGACCACCCCGAGGGAATCAGATCCCTTCTCCGTGTGGACCAGCGTACATGTCCAGGACCAGGGAGGGCCCCCGGCAGAGCCCCACGGCAGGGACCGTTCCCTAAACTGACCACCATGAGGATGTCTATGTGACCGAACCTCCTACCGACAATGGGCCCGGGGTATCGTATCACGGCGACCTATACCGGCGCGGATTACTGGTCAGATGACAAATGATCTATCGATGAGGTCATAGATAAGGTAGGCCGATATACAAGAGAACGACTGCAGCTCCTTCCATTCTTTATTGTGCTTTTAGGATTGTGTATCAGTTAAAGGGGCACTCCACCCAAGATGGAGATTAGGTGCTGGATGGTTAAAGGCCAACTAAGAGATTCCAGGACCGAGACCTCACACACTCTGTCCTCTGGATTCTTAGTTATTTCTTCATCATATATAGAATCAATGACTCCATCACTGGGCTTTTAAAATCAGTGGCCAGAGCTGGGAATTCTGA
>NW_017307693.1:323776-326690 GCF_000935625.1 Nanorana parkeri
TCCCCCTATACCTGCCCCCTACACCTGCTGCCACCCCAATAAGATGTCTCATTATGGGGATGCCCTTGGTGGGGGGGGGCCTTTTTGCAGCTGAGGCCCTGAGAGATATATGATGACACTATGGCGTCAATACACAAGAGGCAAATAGTCCGTTCACTTTACAAGGGAATTTGAATGTTGAAGGGGAAGTTCTGCTGACTGCCATCGTCCAATCATGTGCAAGCAGAAATACTGTGTTGTTTTTTTGTTTTATTTCCCTTGCATGTGATTGGGTGTCACCTACACATCACAACATTCACTAAGGGGAGATTCCCCTGCAAAGTGAACAGGTCGGTTTGCATTTAGGATATTGACCCCAATGGGATTCAGTCTGATGACAGTCATGCAAAGATGAAATGTTCTAATTTTTGGATGGCATCTGGCCTTTAAACACCTAAAGGGGTCTATATTCTCTGTAGGCCCTGCCCCCGCCTCTGGTATAATCTTCATGTTCCATCACACAGCGATTGTTCCATCACACAGCGACAGGCTACTGAAAAAAAATCACTGTTTTCAAAGTCGTGCTTTAAAAAGTAAGTTTTTGCATTTTTTTTTGTGGGTGTTTGTCCGGGATTTTGTCTGTTTTTTGATGTGCCCATGTGTGTCAAGGGACCCGCTAAAATCAATACACCTTGTACACATGTATGTGCTTCCATCACATGATGCAGAGTCCCTCCCTTGCAAAAAACACCAGTAAAATGTGCCGGAATAAACACGTAATGCAAATGGGGCCCTTAAAGGTGAACCTTCTCATTCTGCAAGTGCTGGTTTCCTGGTTGCCCTGTGACCCCCCCCCCCCCCGCCGCATCCGCGAACATGTCCAATTCCACAGTACTCACCGGCCCGTCCATCCACAATGACCGCCCGTTGTAAGCCTCCAAGAACAACTCCCACACCTTCAGGTCCTCCCGTAGATCACTGTTCAGCCGAACGAAGTGACCAGGAGCGGACACCCCCGCCGTAAATACAATGGGGCAGATATACTAAGTTCAGTGCGCAGAGTAATTGAAGCTGAAGTTTAATCTGATTATAATTTGCCTTCCCCTGGTTCCCCCCACCCACATCCCCCCTCCATAACATGATAATTACATTTTTATATCAAACCTTATTTTAGTCCCAGTGATGTAATTTCCGGGTCTCTGTGCTTCTTTATGCAATGCAGGCTGATCATGGGGGGCCGGCAGGGGGGGCTGTACATAGCTTCCTAAAAACCTCACAGCACCCTGCCTCAGTACCCCTCTCTCTCTCTCCCTCTAGAGAGAGAGAGGTCAGCCCTGATACAAGCAGTGGGAGGAGTTATGCAAATATCAGAGTGTCTTGATGAGTGGCTGTCAGTCTGGAGGATTGGGAGTTCCTAGGTAGGTCGTAATTACATGCAAACTGCCCTAGGTAACACCCACATGTGATGCTGAGCCGCCATGACTGAAAGAACTGAAATTAAATGAATGAAAAGGGCGGGGCAAGCGACAGTCAGGCCAAGGAGGAAAGTGATAGATGATGCTGGATGTCCTCCAGCCAGGAAATGAGGCGGAGCTCTATCTGACTTGCTGCAGCTTCTAATGCACATTGTAAGGAGCTTCCAGTGTGCAGTGACATCAGAGGGGAGGAGAGGAGCCGGTACAACTGACTGAAGGGGAGGACGGAGGTCAGATAGAAGACTGAAGGGGAGGACGGAGGTCAGATAGAAGACTGAAGGGGAGGACGGAGGTCACATTTGGGGTGTAGTTGTATTCAGTTCAGACATCCACGAGTAATAAAGAAATCCTATTTCTTTTAATGTTTCCTTGCACATGATTGGGTGTGAGCACAGATTCACCTTATTAAACTCCGTGAACAGTCTCTCTCCCCTGCACTGTATACCTGTCTCGGATCTCAAGCCTTATTGAACACAATTGGTCATTGAACTAGCCAAATAAGTAGCTCCTTCAGAATGGCAGCCACTAGGAGGGGAATTTATCATATTCTGGAGCAGCTGTGCACGGCAACCAACCAATCAGAGTGTCTCTTTTTTTGTTCTGTTAAGATTTGAATATGGAACGGAGAAGCTGATTGGTTGCTTCTCCCCCCTGTGTGCTGCATTGTCAGTCCATTGATGATGAAAGGATTGCAACGCATGTTAACATGTGGCATGACGTGTGTTAACACGTCTGTATTAATACACTGCAATGGAATGCTTATGTTTGAATGTGTTCTAAGGTGACGCATGTTGCGTCTGTATTTTGATGCTTTCATACATGTATCTGTGAGGATGGACATGACACCGAGGCATTCACTGGGAAGCACAACATGTCCTGTATATACAATATATTGGCTGCTGCAATATACTGTGCATATAGAAATCCCCTTTTAGGTGTCCCCAATGGAAGATTCCCCCTTTGTTTTCTGGTGCAGTGACAACTTTAAAACTTGGGTTTCCTATCGCTTTTTGTCCGGGTGGCAATGACCATCCGTATACTGTGAGGGGGGGAGATCGTGAATCCCCACCAACAGGAAAACAGACAGCAATAAAAACATATGGAAGGTAGAACAATAGGGAGGGGTTCTTCATCTCCTAAAATCTGAACTCCGGCCTCTGGAAAAGCACCCTCCCAATGCCAAGGGCATGTGGCCTGGTATGGCAGGGAGGGGGGGGGGGGGGGGTCGAGTTGAGAATGTTAGTTTTTCCCCATTTTTGATGTTGGGGTTCCTCCTTAAAATTCCTAACGGACCTAAAGGGCCTGGTATTGTTTGGGAAGGGGGACCGCACAATTCCCCCCCCCTCCCAGGGCAGTACCCGGATCCCCATACATGTCCCCAGGGCAGTACCCAGACCCCCATACATGTCCCCCAGGGCAGGACCCGGATCCCCATACATGTCCCCCCGGGCAGTACCCGG
>NW_017307693.1:326955-329329 GCF_000935625.1 Nanorana parkeri
CCCCAGGGCAGTACCCGGATCCCCATACATGTCCCCCAGGGCAGTACCCAGACCCCCATACATGTCCCCCAGGGCAGTACCCAGACCCCCATACATGTCCCCACATTTGAATGTCTATTTAAGGTGCATACTGTTCCATTGCTTTGTTATTCTGAGCCTGATGAAGGAACCTGGCCTTGGGCCGGCAGGGAGAGCAAATCTGGCCCTGGTAACACATATCTGTACTATATCAGCACAATGTACTGTATAGGCAATGTCAACCAATTGTCTACTTTAGCAGTAGTCATTGTCTGTAGATTAACCAATTGTGGAAACTGGAGGTGCTACACACATCCAAAAAAACTGAATGGAAGCAAGGAGTTTCTGTGTAATTACAGAAGCCGCTGCTATCAAAAAATAGACCATATAGGTGTATATAAACATTATTCGGACAGAGGACAGAGAGATACAAAGTAACATTGTTACTCTTCTATCCACTCTGTGCCATTCATCTGCAGATCGAAGGGATGAGCTCCAGTATGTATATGATGCCAATTAAAAAAAGCTGAGAAGTAAAACATTTTTTTTTACATGAAAGTGACACTAAACTCCGGAATTAAATCTAAAAAAACCAATTCAAGAACCTTAACTTGTAACAACAATGTATCTTATTTGTGTATCACTCGGCTGTAGATCCTCCAATCATCCCTGACACTATCCTTCCTTCTGGAGGGGGGCTACGTCTAGTTCCCCATGGTCAATGTGTGTGTTGTAGAGTAGTCACCGCTCCACGCTCACTCCCGGGATGGACTACAATCTCATGTTTAGTTTACTGATTTGTATTGAGATTGTAGTCCACCCCGGGAGTGAGCTTGGAGCGGTGACTACTCTACAACACACACATTGACCATGGGGAACTAGACGTAGCCCCCCTCCAGAAGGAAGGACAGTGTCAGCACCACACGTTAGGTACCGCTGTGCACATCGGGGGGTGAGCAATACATTTAGGGTCATCATTCATAGTTAAAGGAGAACTATGGCGTCAGGGCTTTTCCCCATAGTTCTCCTTAGGGTAACGGGAGGAGACAAACTAGCGTCCTCCCGTCACCCTAAGCTCAGTATATAGGGAGCTGCAGCATTGTCACTGACCAAGTCCCCGCCTTCATGGAGACGGTATTCCCTCTCTCAGCAGGATAATGCGCCCGGCCACACTGCACACAATGGTTGAAGAATGGTTTGAGGAACACAACAACGAGTCTGAGGTGATGACTTGGCCCCCAAATTCCCCAGATCTCAATTCAATTGATCATCTGTGGGATGTGCTGGAAAAACAAGTCCGATCCATGGAGGCCGATCACCTCACAACTTACAGGACCTAAAGGAGAACTATGAGGTGAGTGAAAATCACTCATCCTCATAATTTGAGCCGACCTGTGACATTAACTGTCACAGGCCGGCTCAATAGATTGGAAAGTGAGCAAACACATACGGTCGCTCGCTCACTTCTCGATCACCTCCCTGCAGGGATTCGCCCTCCTCCCCGTTCCGATCCTCCAGCGCTGACTGGTGGATCGGACGGGGGAGGGGGCGGGCACAGCTGGCTCTGGCTCTGGATAGGCAGAGCCAGCTGTCATTCACGCAGCTGGGTGGATCTCCACAGTAATGTCGGGATCTGTCCCGGATGCAGCGGTCTCAGTATATAGAGATTTGGGTCACGGGAGGAGTTTTGTATATGTCCTCCTGTTAACCGTAAGAGAACTATGGGGAAAAACACTGACCTCATAGTTCTCTATTAAAGGATCTGCTACTGGTGTCTTGGTACCACAGCACACCTTCAGAGGTCTAGTGGGTTCCATGCCTGGACGGGTCAGGAAAAGGAGACCTACTCAGTAGTAGGCAAGTGGTCATAATGTTATAGCTGAACATTGTATAAGTACAACTATATACAGAAACTATTTTTTTATTATTTAGAACAAGCTGATCGCTTTTAGATCTAGAGAAGCCGCGACAACACCGTCCGCCCATTCCTTTATAAACAAAACATGTTCTTGTCACTTCTTCCTGACACTGTAAATCGGCACACATCTTAGAGATAAAATAATGAAATGTTTGTTATACAAAAGGAGCCCGGAGCGCAGCGGCAGCGATCCGACCCTAATCCCCAGGAGCCGATGACCTGAATAACAATAATGTCTCCTGAAGAAGGATTAGCGCTGGAAGCTTCTGCCTGAATAGGAGGCCAAGGCTCCAAGTAACGCATTACGTGATCAGCACAATGTCAGCCGCTCTCTTATATATATCATTTATAACCCTCTCCTGCAGGTAACCGAACGCCTCCCTTACCGCGTTACCATACGATGTAAATCAGATCCCTTCATATCAAAGTTTCCAAAAT
>NW_017307693.1:329871-331654 GCF_000935625.1 Nanorana parkeri
TGCCGCCCCCGCCGCTCTGCCGCTGCATGGCCAGGCTCCCACAGGGACAGATCGGCTCTGATTCTCAGGGTCCTACCAGAGGAAAACTCTTTTTGTGTCATTACGGAATACAATGTATCAGGTTCTGGCACCAGCTGTGTGGAAAATGGTTCTGCGGCTGTCACAGGTTGTGGGGATCGTATCCTGTGAGATGTTGTTACAAAGCGGAGATGTCATTTACACCCTGTCACTGTAACACTCCCCCCCCCCCCCCCCCCCCGCCGGGATTACAGATATCAGAGTACGTCACGCGCATGCGCAGTGGCGTCTCGGCGGGCTGACACTCGGTTACCGCTCCGGGTGTCACCCAGCCTCGGGACGCCCCTGCTGGGACCTATGACAGTGGACAGTTTTATTCAGCTGAACTCTACTTGGAATTGCCACTTTTAAAAGGCAATGCGCTACTGGAACCGAATCGCTGCAAATCTTTACACTAACAGCGTGAGTGCATTGTTGGTGATGTGTTTTAGATGAAGCTCTGAGATCACGAGGAATGCTGAATTAAGTTTTACTTGCTTAGAAGAACGTTGCATACATGCAGGGGCGTTGCGAGGCCGGGTGTCACCCGCTCTCCAGACCATCAATGGTCGACCATCACCCGGTCTAGGGTTGCCACCTGTCCAGGATTCACCCGGACTGTCCGGGTTTTGAATGCTGTGTCGGGTTCCATGGCAGCAGTAACCCGGACACAAGATGTCAGGCAGACAGGCAACCAAGATTAGGATAGGGGCTACTGGCCCCCCACTGAAAATAGTCTCAACTGTGTTATTTACATATGAATGGGCGGGGCTATTTACATATGAATGGACGGGGCTATTTACATATGAATGGGCGGGGCTATTTAAAAATGAATAAGCCACCACTCATTCTCCCCAAAAAATATCCGTGTTTCGCTAGAGTGTTCGGGTTTCCCTTGAAGAAAAGGTGGCAACCCTAACCCGGTCTCCAGACCACCGAGGCCGGGTGAGTCTCTAGACCGGGTGACACCCCGCCGTGTCACCATCGCACGTGCGTGTGACTTCACCTTGCGCATGCTCGATGACATCATAACGCATGCGCTGCCATCTGCCGTCCCAGAGAGGAGGGGACGTCCACCCAGCTGTATGCGGTATGCCGCCGGGTCCCCTCCTCTCTCCTGACACTGTCGAAGGCACTATTTTGATCGCACCGGACCGGACCGCAGGCATTATGTGACGATCCAGTGCGGCCAAACGCATTGCAGCCGGAGGGCGTGGCTACGGCGCCATTCACTTCAATGGCCCACAAAAAAGTGAGCCGGTCGCAGGGGCGTCCCAGGGCTGGGTGACACCCGGAGCGGTAACTGAGTGTCACCCCGCCGAGACGTCATCGCGCACGCGCGGCAGTAATCTGATACCTGCCGGCAGCCATCTTGGTGATGGACGCCGGCAGAGAGAGGAGGGGACAGTCACCCGGCAGGATGAGGTATGCTGCCGGGTCCCCTCCTCTCTACTGACACTGTCAGGCTCTCGGTCCATGACCGAGCGCCCGACTTTTCAGAGGGGGGTGACACCAATATGACTGTGAGTCATTTTGGTGTCACCCCTCCAATGGTGTCACCCAGGTGCGGGCCGCACCCCCCGCACCTCCCCATGTGACGCCACTGGCCGGTCGCAATGCGAGTGTCGGAATGCACTGCTTCTGGTGTGAACGAGGCCTAAATCTTAGGTGAACGTTGTGTGTATCTTGTGTAAAAACAAACCCACCCCCCAAACAAATGAAACCT
>NW_017307693.1:331753-337045 GCF_000935625.1 Nanorana parkeri
GGGGGGGAATATGATCACCTTGTACTAATACATAAATGGTCCTCATGTTTTTGTGATGGAGCAATTGGAACAAACGTTGGAGCCGACGTCGAAATCTTCCACGCGGTGTGTAGCTAAGCGAATGCAGTTCACATGCCATGACCACCACTAGATGGTGCCGAGGAGCATAAGAAATTGCTATGCTCCTCGGCGCCATCTTGTGGCGGTAACGCAGTGCGAACAGCATTCGCACATCATTTCGCTGGGCAGAAGATCTACTGTATACATCAGCCCCTAAGTGACGGTTATTTTTTCCTTTGGAGATTTAGGGATTTGTGGGTGTTGGATTTTTATTGGTCTATTGGTTGAAGTGAATGGAAATGTGTCTTTTCTTTTTTGTTCAACCCGTCTATGTAACTATTGAATGTTCTGGGCAGCGGAGGGAATTCCTCCGGTTCCTCTTCTACGTTCCTCCGCTCATGAGCTGTGCTACGCTATAGTTATCCCCTCGCCGTTTTCATAAGCTGGCTTGTCCTTGTTTCCCCTTTTCAGCCTGTTTATTTATCGGTCCATTACACGGAGGTATCAAAGCGACCTCTTCGCACGCAGCGCCATCACCAAGCTTCTAATGATGGTCTGTGTGATAAAGATGTGGATGTTGGTGGTTGTAGGGGGAGGATGAGTATACACTGTAAGTACACCGCAGTTCACCACTGGATAAAAAGATACAAAAAAGTCCATTTAATGAGGCAGCCTGAGGAGGTTGCCTCGGGTGGCATCTCGTTGGGTCACGTGGAGAGGGGGCAAGTGTGCCTGCTGTCCCCCTGTCGGTGTAAGAGTTCCAGGTGGTTGGCTCTTAGCAATCTGTGACGCTCTGGCCTGAATCCCACCCAGCTCACTGGTGTCCCTGGTTGGCAGGAGCTGATGCTCTGGCTTGGGTCCTGTATAGCACACAGTGGTGAGGAGCACGTGACATACAGTCCAATGTACCGAGTGCAGTGCTCAGCAGTATGCAATGTACAGACAAGTGTACAGACTTCAGCGGCCGTGTATGTAACATATGACAATAAAAGGTATGCAACATACAGAGCATGACAGTCAGAAGGATGTAATGTACATGGTCATTTACATAATCCTGACTGCTGAGCTCTGTATGCTGTGCCGTACTTTACATACTCTTGACTGCTGAATAGTGACGGGCCGAGCACACCTGAGTTGGGGTCGAGTTCGAACTTTAGAGCATGGAAAAAGTTTGAACTCAATGAAAGTCTATGGGGGGTAGATCTCGGAAAATCAAGTGTCCCCATTTTGAAGGCTTATATGCCAGTTATTGGCCATCAAAGGGGTATGGGGGTCCGGGTACTGCCCTGGGGGACATGTATGGGGGTCCGGGTACTGCCCTGGGGGGACAAGAATCAATGAAAAAAACACTTTTAAGAAATACAGTTTTAAAGGAGAAGTGATTTTAACATGACTTAAAGGGTAACAATAAAAATGAAAAATTAATTCAAATATCGAGCCTTGCGGGGTCCCCTCAGACTGCCTGTGAAGTTGGGGGATCTGTACGATGTATAGAAACTGCTGCAGCAAAACTGACATTTATAAAGAAAAAAGCATAGGGTTCCCCCTCCCAAACAATACCGGACCCTTAAGGTCTGGTAGGAATTTTAGGAGAGACCCCCACCCCCCAAAAATGGGGAAAGAAATACGTGGGGTGCCCCCTAAAATTCCCAACCAGAACTATGATCCGATCTGATGCCTGGCAGGGCAGGAAAGGGGGAGAATGAGCGAGCGAGCGACCCCCCCCCGCCCCCCACCCGCACAATACCAGTCCACATGCCCTCGGCACTGGGAGGGTCGCCCCTGGAAAAGCAACTTCTCACCGTGCCGATGGGGACAAGGGCCTCGTCCCTACAAGCCCTGGGGCGTTGGTCGTGGGGGTGCGGGCAGGGGCACCCAGATGCGCCCCCCCCCCTTGTGAATAAGTAAGGGGTACCCCTACCCATTCACTAAAAGAGGCCAGATTTAAAAAAAAAACAAATTTCAAAAACAAAGGACAAGTTTTTTATGTCTTTTACTTAAAAAAAAATAAAATAAATGGATCCACCGACGTAATCCAGCGTCAATCGCGACGTCCAGCGTTGTCCACAACGACTCGACAAAATAAAAAACGACGCCCGCCGACCCGTCCACTCGCGACGAACTCCACAGAATGGCATTCTGACAGATGCCGGCAAAATATAAACAATTGTGCGGAGCTAGCCACAGCTGAACCCTACATACTGAGCTGTATGCTTATAGAGTGCAGAGATCAGTAATACATAACACTCACACAGCATTCAGGCCAAAATAACCCCCTAAGCAAAAATCTTCCCCCTCCCCCGCAGCAAAATGTGTTAAAGGAGAACTATGGGGTCAGGGCTTTTCCCCATAGTTCTCCTTAGGGTAACGGGAGGAGACAAACTAGCGTCCTCCCGTCACCCTAGGCTCAGTATATAGAGAGATACAGCTCGCGGTATACTGAGACGCCGCAGCCGGAGCGGATCCCGACATCGATGTCGAGATCCGCCCAGCTGCGTGAGTGACAGCTGGCTCTGCCTATCTAGAGGCAGACCTAGCTGTACTCGCCCCCTCCCCCGTCCGTTCCGCCAGTCAGCGCTGGAGGATCGGAGCGGGGGGAATCCAGCCCCTCCCCTGTCACGGCAGAGAGCCGTGACAGGATCGAGAGGTGAGCGAACGCCGGTATGTGTTCGCTCACTTCCCGATCTACTGAGCCGACCTGCGACAGTCTCATTGTCACAGGCCGGCTAGAACTATGAGGAGGAGTGAAAAGCTCCCCCACCTCATAGTTCTCCTTTAAGGGTATTCTGGACTTTAAGGGATAATATTGGCAGGCGTGTGTTGCAAATAGCATCTAGAGGAGCCGGAGGTTTCACACCCCAGGTTATGGATACAAAGGAACAGATTGTTTCCGCAGTGGGCTGTGCAAGGACCCAGCGGGGAGAGAAAAGGGGGCTTTTTAGAAACCAGTCCAGACCTCGTATATAAAAGTCTTAGAAAAAGATTTATTCACTAAATTGTTGTATACAGACTTGAAATGACTCCTGGGGGGTTATGGAAGCTCCATTCATCTATCCTAGAACTTTTCTTATGACCAAATTGGAAAAGAAAGCGCATAGGGCTCATTCAGACGGGCGTGCGCGATACCGTATGGCGCGCACGCCTGTAAAAAGAGCGGACCCTGGAAGGGGTCAGGTGTAATTGCGCGCAGTAGCCTGTTCTTCCCTATGGGAGGCCACGGCTGAACGCAATAGGGAAGAACAGGCTGCTGCGCCGGCGTGCACATCCGTCTGAAGGAGCTAATTGTAACTAAAATCTCAGGTTTAGTTATCTCATTTGCATTGAGACTGTAGTCCATCTCCGGGGAGACCCAACATTACAAGCCTAAAAAAATTGTGCGCGTCTGTGAAACGGTGAAAAGCGATTGTATCCCAAATTGTCCTTAGTCGACGCTTTAAAAACTTTTACAGGTCATCAGTTTAGAGTTAACTGAGAATATTGGCCCGAGAATTATTGCTCTCACTCTGGTGCATGCGGCAATAACTAACATGTGTGGCGCCATCGTCATAGATTGCATTAGTATGAGCATGTACTCGGGGAAGTGAAGAAATGGTCGTCGCTTCTGGTTTCAGGGAGGAGATCAGTGAGTGCCAGTCCCCGGGCCTGTAGGATGGGCAGTGGAACCCAGAAAGCAAGGCAGGGGATGACGAGTGGGAGGGCCCCTGTAAGTGATCAGGCGGCTTTACAGCCACCCGAATCCCTTCCGCTGCAAAGACGACAGACAGGTAAACAGACTCCCAGCCGGTCAGTTCTACAGGAGCTCTCAGCTTAGAATTAACTATGAACGATGACCCTAAGTTTTATTGCTCACCCCCTGACATGCACAGCGGTACCTAACGTGCGGTGCTGACACTGTCCTTCCTTCTGGAGGGGGGGCTACGCCTGTTCCCCATGGTCCCTACGTGTGTTGTAAAGTAGTCACCGCTCCAAGCTCCGCCCCCTCTGGGATGGACTACAATCTCATGTTTAGTTTACTGATTGTATTGAGATTGTAATTCATCCCGGGGGGGGGGGGCGAGCTTGGAGCGGTGACTACTTTACAACACACGTAGGGACCATGGGGAACAGGCGTAGCCCCCCCTCCAGAAGGAAGGACTGGTGTCACAGATGATTGGAGGATCTACACCCAAGTGATACACAAATAAGATACGTTTGAAGGCTAATTGATTAGCCTGTATGTCCGTTTCCCTCCTCACGACATAAAACGGGCAGGTAGACTCACCTGGGCACGGCTGTCGTCAGCATGACCCGCCCACCCGGTCCCGTCATTCAAAGATTTCACAGAGTATGCCCCCTCATTGGCATACTGTCCATCCGGATCAAGGCACACCTCAGGTCAGTATTGGGTTACTTGCCCTTATGGCAAATGGATTCAGAACACAAATTGTTGTTATTGGTTCATGGACTTGGAGGGATTTTTAAGATTTTAGAGTTTAGTGTCACTGTAAGAATTTGGAGCCTTCGTGTCTTCTCATGTAACCCTTCATACTGAAAGGCGTCCACCACCTCAGCAAAGTTGGGAGGTTCTGGAGAGATTCCTGGCTTCTTTGGGCTTACTGAGTATCCTAAAGGGTTTCCTGTCTTGCCATTGGACAGCGCAGGAAAGCCACACGTGTTGGGAAGGTCAAAGGCATTGGATGGTTTTGTAATGATGACTACATGATCAGCTCAGGTTCTTTTTATAGAGGACCTGCTGCATCCATGCACATCCTCTGATCCCATTACCTAGACTTTGCATGCCGCTCCGTTACAAACATATCTATTCATAGCAGCGGACGTTGGAGGATCCGGCGGTCACAAGGAACGCAAAACCTTTGAGAAATAATAACTTTTTTTTTTAATTCCCATTCATATTAAAAGATTATTGAAGAACATTTCACACGATCGGGAGCCATTGATCAGTTTATTGCTTCATTGTGTACAAATATCTCTTGAAAACATGAACCTCCCCCAATCTGAAAACCTCCCATTCGGCTCATATACACTGTATATCTACATATTGAGACCAAGGAAATGTTTCCAGCAGATACAGAGGAAGGAGATTACTGTCACTCATGGCTCCCCACAGGGATTTCCCCCTCCCCTCTCCATTCCCCCAGCACTGACTGGAGGGACACAGGGCCGGTGCTAGGATTTTTCCCAACAAAGGCAAAGTTGAAGTTTTGCGCCCCCCCCCCCCTCGCAACCAACCTC
>NW_017307693.1:338538-341985 GCF_000935625.1 Nanorana parkeri
TGCCAGAGGATCCCGACACGCGCCGGCCAGCTAAATTAGGACCCCACCTGGAGCTCCTCCCACCGGACCAGCGCTGACTCGCCACTGCTCTCCCGCGCGGAAGGTAAGTGAAGAAAAAAAACAAAAAACAATAGCGCTAACATCCGGGCATTTTGACAAGTACTTGTCAAAATGCCCTGTTTTTTCCGCCCTCACCCTGCAACGCCCTCAGGCGGCCGCCTGCCTTGCGGTAGCGCCGGGCCTGGGGGGACAGACGGGGAAGGTTTTGCCTCTAGAGAGACAGAGCCAGCTGTCAATCAGGCAGTGGGGTGGATCCTGACATTTGGATCTTTTCTGGCCACAGAGTGGATGCACGCTGTCAGCACATAGCTGGCATAGACCCTTGGTTCTCGTGCCAAGCAGCCATTTAAAATATGCTGCCCGGTGCTGAGTGTCAGCTTGAGGTGGGCTGGGGGTACGGCCACAGGGGAGCTCCATCCATATGTGCATTGCTTACACCTCCCTTGCGCGCCCTGTAGAGGTGCCTGGACCGGAGTGACATCACATTCTGGCTCCCGGCACCTCTACAGGGCGCGCAAGGGAGCCGTGCAGGCAATGCACATATGGATGGAGCTCCGTCACAGCTCAGCAACCCACACTGGCTGAGGATCCAGGGTGTTGCGTTGCCATTCACGTTAATGGTAGCCCAAATGCACCTTCACACCCACAGTTTGTACATCCGCACCAGAACGCATGGTACCCTAATGCCGTGCGTTCCATTGCAGTGCGACTTGGGTCGTGACTTAATGACCAAGGACAGATGTGGGTCCTAAGGTTACACAGGTTGAGAACCACTGGCATAGACTATATGCTGAGTTTTGGGTCACAGGAGGACATTAGTCAATATCCTCCTGTGACCCTAAAGAGAACTATGGCCACTCTAGGTAAGGCACTCTACAGCCTTACCTAGAGTGGGGAAATGTTAATGTGCGATTGCCCAGGCCATACCCTGGAGGAAGGGGGGCTGTTTTCACCAGCTGGTATAGAAATATTAAAAGCGCCAAGCTGGCCTACAGGCACTAGACATGTTGGGGGGTTTGGGGACATGTTGGGGGGCATGGGAAGCTTGTTACTGGGGCCGGTGTGGTGTGTGTTGGCAAGTGTTGCTTCGTGTATTAAGACTGCTTGCTGGGGAAGGACTGGCAGCCTATGGCCTTAGGTCGCAGATGGTGAGCCACTGGTGGGGTGAACAACTCCCCATAACCGGTCCTCATAATCCCATAGAGGAAGGAGGAGGTGAAGAAGGAAGAGGTCAAGGAGGAAGGGGAAGAGGAGTAGAGGAAAGAATAGATGGAGGTGGAGGAGGAGGTAGAGCAAGAGGTGAATGAGGCAGAAGAAGAGAAAGGGGAAGAAATGAGGTGAAGAAGGAAGGGGAGGAGAAGGTACAGGAGGGGTATAAGAAGGAGGAGGAAGGGGAGCAGAAGGTACAGGAGGGGTATAAGAAGGAGGGAAGGGACAAGGGGTAGAAGGAGGAGGAAGGGGAGATGACAAAGGGGAGTCCTGGGATGATTTTTTATTAAATATTTTTATTTTTTTACATTGCTTTTAGGGGCTTCGGGACACAGTGCAGCGCCCAGCGGGGAGGAAAGAAACCAGGCATGCGCCGAAGCATATCGGCCGAAACATGGCTCTTTCAGCATTATGCCAAAAGTGCCATTTTCGGCCGATATGTTTCGGCGGCCGATATATCGGTGCATCCCAAGTTATAACCCCAGTCAGCTTTTTTTGCCATCTATGTTCCATTGGGGGAGATTTCCCTTCACTTCCTGTCCAATAGCAACAACCGGTGGTCAGCAAGGTCACCAGAACTAGTGTCCCCATTGGAAGATTTCCCATCTATTCCTTTCTTTTACTTTCAGTGATAATGGTCAAAGGGCAAATAGAAAGGGGGGATATCCCTAACCAGGACCCAGCCAGCAATAGAAAACCTGACAGGGGTTCCAATCCCTCTCCACTCTATTCAAAACTATAACAAAGGTTTTGGCTTATGTTGCACTTTAAGTGTTTCTCAGATGATACATTTGGATTTCTAGTGTAGCAAATTGTGATTCCACATTGTAGCCTAATCTTCCTGATCATCTTCCTGTACTCTCCTTGTGTTGGCCATTTCTACCAAACCATACCTATGAGCCAGAGCTTTGGTATTTTTGTAGAGTCGGGTATTTGGGAGGATTGCAGTGTGATAGGTGCACAGTGATTTCACATTGTTATGTTTACAAGGATGCAGTGAGGTGAGAAAAATGGCAGCTCTTGTTGTACGGCCTGTGAGCAACTACTGCCTGATCGGCTCTAAGAAGTGAGAGCAGCAGCAGAGGAATTTGCTCTAACACTGTCTCCTTCCTCTGCATACTAATACCCCCCTGAGTCATGCTAATCCCCTGTAAGCTTCATATTTCTGTGTCATGTCCTGCTGTGAGGATCGCTCTCATTACATCCGTAGAAGATGATGCTGCAGGTAGAACATGTCTGTGCGTTTTTCCTCCAGTGATGGGAATGGAGCTTCCTACTCTTTGAAGGACGCCTATGATGTCCTGACGGCTTCCCTCTGTTCAGGGGCCTCACGTGTCTTTGTTGTCCATACTGAACCTTCAGATTCATTGTACCGTGATGGAAAACATCTTTACAAGGTGCAAATGTCCACTTGTTGAAAGGTTACATCACCAGACAGCGGCGGACCTAAGCAACAAAGGGCCCTGGGGCAAGATTTTTTTTTGCCTCCCCCCCCCCAAAAAAACACAAACCCCCCAATCCACACCCCCTGAAGCAACCACAACAAATAAAGTTAGAAAAATAGAAAAAAATAGCATTGCTGTATAAAGTACTGCTGAGATTTGTAGTCCTCTATAGAGGGTGCCCTTCTGCATTGCTGTAGTGCAGAATGGCACCTGCTACAGAGCACTACAAATCCCAGCAGTACTTTACACAGCTTGCCCATGAGTTGGGCTACAAATAATAATCATTTTAGTGAATTATTTACCTTCACCTCTTCTGGCCGTTCTTCAACTGTTCCCTGGTGGGGGAGGACGCAGAAAAACACCCCAACTGTGTTGGATCGGATACTGGCCCCCCCCAGGCTCGGGCCCCGGTGCAGCCACACCGGCGGTAGGTTCACCCCTGTCACCAGACTCCGGCACAGTAATGAATCATGATCTGTAGCACCCGACACTTTCATAGTTTAGGTTGGAAGGTCCAGCACTTTGGGGGTCTATTCACGAAGCTGCCGAGGGCAGCCGAGTGAATGACCGATCTGAGTGTGTACATAGCTAATATCTGTCACTCATTTGAAGGTCGTTTGGAACCAAATCCCTCCTTTCACCTTGGTTGGCCCTCTTTTTAGACTGTATAGACCTTTTCCAAACAAATGTACTCTTTAACCAGTTCAGCTCCCCCCCCCCCCCCCCCCCCCCC
>NW_017307693.1:342721-346202 GCF_000935625.1 Nanorana parkeri
CCCTCTACACCCCTATGGACCGGAGCCATTTCTGCTATGGACCTGATTATTCAGCAACAACTTTATCATTACTTATAGTAACAAAGATATACGTAAATCATTTTCTCGGGAAAAACGAATAAAACACTTTTCTCCTTCTTTGGGGACTGTTAGTTTAAAAAAAATACATTGTTTCTTTAGATAAAAGGATACATTTCATTCTATGATTTTGTCATGTTTAAGATGACTGCGGTGTCAGACTGACAGTTTGTAGGACTCAGGCCTATTAAAAAGTCACACTCCCCTGCTGCAGTGTGCAGTCTGGCAGGGATGGTGTAAGCATCCGGGCTGCGGCTCGGCTTTAATCAATAACTTTTTTGTGAAATGTATTTTTTTTCAAATTAGTTTGCTAATAAAATGTTTACAGTTCAGTAATTTTATTTCATTCTCTCATTACAGTTTCAGATAACCATCTGGAATGAATTCCGCCATGGCCGAAGCTTACCCGTCCTCCCCAGGTAGTCCGGATCGGCCCCTGCCACCGGTGGCTCGACCTCACGTGGTCTCCGAGGTGACCCCAGCCAAGAAGATAACCTTCTACAAGAGCGGAGACCCCCAGTTCAGCGGAGTAAAGATGGCCATCAGTCGGCGCAGCTTCAAGAGTTTTAGTGCCCTTATGGACGATCTATCGAACAGAGTCCCTTTGCCGTTCGGAGTTCGGACGATCACCACCCCTCGAGGAACTCATAATGTAAACAGACTGGACCAGCTCCAAGATGGAGGAAGCTACGTATGCTCCGATAAAAAATACGCGCAGCCCATGGCTGGGCGTAAAGTGGGCGCTCACAAGACCAGCCGCCCAGTCAGCGCCCGAAAACCGGGACAGCAGGATGAGCCGGAGGAGGAGTTCTCCGCCGCTCACTTTCAACAGGTGCCGAAGCTGAGGAAGAAGGTGGTTCTGGTGAAGAACGGAGATCCAACTGTTAGACGATCCGTCATTCTAAACCGCCGCAACGCACGCAACTTCAAGACGTTCCTGGAGGATGCTTCCGATCTCCTGCAGTTTACTGTGCGCCGGCTCTACACCGTGGATGGGAGGAGAGTAAGTCATCAGCTGCGTAATAACACACAATGGTGGGAACATGCATCAATAATATTAGTGTCACTTGTAGTTCTACAAGCATGTGCAGACCTCCTCCCCCTGGTTCTGCAGGCATGCGGGGCTGTGCTGTTGCTTGTAGTCCTCCAGGCATGTGTTCTGTTCCTGACTTGCTCTTGCACCAGTCTGGCAGCTTTTGGGCATTGGCCGACCTCTCCTGCTGATTCTTATGCAGCTTCTCAGCCAATCAGTGCAGTCAGCTTGTGGCCAATCCCGGCGTTCCAGTGGCGTCACAAGGGGGGGTGCGGCCCGCACCAGGGTGACACCATTGGAGGGGTGACACCAAAAGGACTGGCAGTCATTTTGGTGTCACCTCCTCTAAAAAAGTCGGGGCACTCGGTCATGGACCGAGAACCCGACAGTGTCAGGAGAGAGGAGGGGACCCGGCGGCAGTGGCATCACAAGGGGGGTGTGGCCCGCACCCGGGTGTCACCATTGCTCTGGTGACACCAAAATGACTGACAGTCATGGACCGAGAGCCCGACAGTGTCAGGAGAGAGGAGGGGACCCGGCGACATACCTCATCCCGCCGGATGAATGTCCCCTCCTCTCTCTGCCGGCGTCCATCACCAAGATGGCCGTCGGCAGGCATCAATTAGATGGTCGCGCACACATGATGAAGACACGGCGGGGTGTCACCCGGTCTAGAGAATGGGTGACACCCGACCTTGGGACGGCCCTGCACGGCGGCATACCTCATCCTGCCGGGTGAACGTCCCCTCCTCTCTATGCCGGCGTCCATCACCAAGATGGCAGGCGTCATTTAGATAGCCGCGCATGCGCGATGACATCATGGCGGGGTGTCTCCCGGTACCTGCCCCTGGGTGACACCCAGCCTCGGGACGCCCCTGCGCGGTTCCACCCTTTTGCAAAAAGGGAACCATGTTTGCTGTTGCTCATGAAGTTTATCCCTGTACTAACCTTTGGCTTGTCCCTGGGAATTCTAGTCTTCAGCTTGTCCTTGACCTTTGATTCATGTCCCTTAAGTGTCAGGAGAGAGGAGGGGACCCGGCGACATACCTCATCCCGCCGGATGAATGTCCCCTCCTCTCTCTGCCGGCGTCCATCACCAAGATGGCCGTCGGCAGGCATCAATTAGATGGTCGCGCACACATGATGAAGACACGGCGGGGTGTCACCCGGTCTAGAGAATGGGTGACACCCGACCTTGGGACGGCCCTGCACGGCGGCATACCTCATCCTGCCGGGTGAACGTCCCCTCCTCTCTATGCCGGCGTCCATCACCAAGATGGCAGGCGTCATTTAGATAGCCGCGCATGCGCGATGACATCATGGCGGGGTGTCTCCCGGTACCTGCCCCTGGGTGACACCCAGCCTCGGGACGCCCCTGCGCGGTTCCACCCTTTTGCAAAAAGGGAACCATGTTTGCTGTTGCTCATGAAGTTTATCCCTGTACTAACCTTTGGCTTGTCCCTGGGAATTCTAGTCTTCAGCTTGTCCTTGACCTTTGATTCATGTCCCTTATCTGTGTCCGCAGCCGGTCCAGAACTCTGGTCTTGCCAACCATCGTCAGCTGTTAGCTGAGTTGGGTGAGCATGGGGGCCACGACCTGGGGTCAGCACACCGTGTAACATCTCCACCTTCAGGAGCTCTGGGGAAGACCGGCTGGGCCATAGACCCCACGCTCTGGGGGGGTCCCATGGTCCTAGAACTTCCAGCTGAATCTGAGTATTCCGTCCCTCATTCAGCTCCATTCCCTGCTAGAACTTCCAGCTATGGGAGATGTCAGCTTACACTGCATGCGCCCTTTGACCTAGGTTTCCCTGCAAGTGTAGCAGGAGGGTCCACATCCTAGATTCCAGATCACATTGGTGAGTCCGGATCTTGATAATTCCTTAAAAAACACTTAGTATAAATAATGATGATGATCTGACATAAGTCAAAGATGGACAGTAGGAGAGCTCTCAATTTGCCCGAATACTTATTTTTTTTATATTTATGGCCAGCACAGCCAATAGAAAAATAAAATAATTCAAGCCAATGGGGAGAGGAGGGATGACGTCCTTGTATCCGGGCAGATTTCTGAAAGTAAAGTGGATTTTAACTCAGAGTTTTCACAGCTGTCATCCGGGGATCACTAGGGAGCTGTAACATGAGAGAGGGAGCAATGAAGAGCTTACAACAACCACTATGGACAGTTCATTTTAGAGGGGGAAGCATAAGGAATGAGAAGGGTCACTTCAACATTATAGTGGAACGTACGCATATAATACCTTCCCTTGTTACCCTTAGCGGTGTATTTACAAATGCTGCTGCCCTAGGCAAAACAGCAACGCCGCCCCGCCCCCCGTACTGACGCCCGATCGACACCATCAGCACCCC
>NW_017307693.1:346212-347046 GCF_000935625.1 Nanorana parkeri
GCCGCCTCCCCATCAGCACAAGCCTCCATAGACAACCCCCTCCGACGATCACTCACCCGGCATTAAAAAGCGCCGCCGACCGCTGCCTGCTGGACACCGCCGCAACCCGCCGTCCTCGTCCCCGCCGGCCGGCCGGCCTCGTCAAGGTGTGTGCAGCAAGTTAACAAGAATTACAATTTAACCCTGACACAAGTTTGTGGCACGTTATCCTTGCTACCTGGGAAGTTTGGTAGGAGAGGCCAGCAGGATCCTATAAAGGCCACAGCCTACTGCCTCAGACTTTGTTTCAAGAGCCTGAGAATTCTATTCAAGAACTCAAGGGTGCACCAAAACTTCGGCCGAAAATGGTACTATGGGAAAAATTCCAATAGTACCAAAAAGGGCCGAAATGCGGTGCATCCCCAGCGTCTTCCTTCCTGTTGGGTGCCAGTCTGTCCCCCCTCCGCTGCTCTCCCCAACCTATCCTCTAACCTTTCCGATGACCGCAATGCCGAACGGCCCGTCTGGCTTTTATCTTACGAACATGCTACACAGGGTTTTGGAACATGTTCGTAAGATAAAAGTCGTGCGACCTTACCAGTAGTAGAGGTCGCACGGCTTCCACACACCTTACGATAATCGTACGATCGCGGGATTTCCCGCCATTATCGTACGATTAACGCAAGGTGTGTGGGGACCTTTAGATGTCGCTGAATCATTTGTATTCATACCGAGGCGTCTCACTCTCTCTCTCCCTGGGTGACCCAAAATATTTTAAAAAAGTAATAATAATAATAATATAAATAATATACCATATTTTTTGCTCCATAAGACACACTTTTCCCCCCCAAAAGG
>NW_017307693.1:347163-351034 GCF_000935625.1 Nanorana parkeri
AAAAAGTGGGGGTGGGGGGGGGTATTATTATGGGGTTTTCAATTATTATGAGGGTATATTGTTTTTTTTATTGTGTGTGGATAGGGATTTTGTTTTTAGATAAACTGTTCCAGGGGGTGGTATTTCGGAGTTTCCATTTCTTCTGGGTTTTATTGATTTTTTTTAAATTTTATATTAATAAGGGCTTTTGTTGAGTTTGGGGTGCTCATAGCAGATCATTCCCTTTTTACTGACCATCCGCCCTTGGAGCTGCCTTTTGTTTGCAGCACGCTGCCGTATCTTTTGTATCCTCCTTATCCCCATAGATCAAATAAAAGTTAGGCATACACCGGTTGGGCCTGTTAACCATGATAAAACCATCATGCTTCTGGTCAACTTCACAATCATGTATCCTTTGCAGTATTATTATATTTTGTAGTAGTAATCAACTCCATATAAGCACTGCCAGTGTACTAGAGATTCCCTGATACCGGTACCGAGTACCGATGCCGCGTGCCCAGATTATCGGGAAGTTGGGCGGCAGATCATGACCCATCGCACGGCTTCCTAACTGCCTGTGAAGCTGGTGTTCTAGCGAAGGAACACCAGCTTCACATACCGACCACATACTGACCAATCAGGAAGCCGGGTGGCGAGAAAATGAGGTGCCATCCAGCTTCCTGGTTGATCAAGAAGCTAGGCTGCCTAGCCACATGTGAAGCCGGCTTCCTAGCCAATCAAGAAGCCAGGTGGCACATCATGACCCACCTCCTAGCTTCCTGATTGACTAGAATGCCAGCTTCACTTGTTCCTAGGCAGCCTTGCTTCCTGACCAATCAAGCAGCTGGGTCATTACATGCCGCCCGGCTTCCTGTTTGGTTAGGAAGCCAGGCTGCCTAGCAACAAGTGAAGCTGGCTTCCTAGCCAATCAGGAAGCAGGGAGGAGGGTCATAACCCACCGCCGGCTTCCTAATTGGAAAGGTAGCCGGCAACATGCTCCCTCGGCACTTGCGGTCAAAGAGGGAGATCTCTCTCTGACCAGAAGTTCTGGTATCCAAGAATTTGGACGCGTACAATACTCGCCCAAATACTCGGTATCGGGGCTTTTTGCCTTGGCACATGTCCCCCAGGGCAGAGTGCCTCCAGCTCCTCATGAACAGTAGTTTGCCTATTACCCCTAAAATTGGTCAGAATGTAACAAGATGTGCCCCCACCCCTTCCCCCGCACCCTAGACTTCAATGGGATTTACCACCAAGCCCTTGGCGAATCAGAATCACACAGACTCATCCATCCCTAATCACCAATTACCTTAATGCAGGTTGGGCATCAGGCTCAAGAGTTTGTACCCTGTTTCCCCGAAAATAAGACCTCCCCCGAAAGTAAGACCTAGCACTATTTTTCAAGATTCCTGTAATATAAGACCTACCCCGAAAATAAGACCTAGTTTGGTGGTGGCATGTGAGGGGGAAGTTGAAGAGCAGGAGAGATGGTATCAGCCTGCAGGGACATACTGTATTAAGGGGGTGACAGGGGACTCCCTCCGGCCAGCGCAAATCCCCGATTCTTAAAGTGATACAATGATTGTCTTCTCCTTCCAGATTGAGACCATACAGGGCGTTCTGCAGTCCCCCAGCGTCCTGATCTGCGCCGGCAGAGAGCCCTTTAAACCCATCCAGACGGAGAACGCGCGCAAAAGTATCACCGAGAAGTTGCCGGGTATCCAATCTCATCACACCACCGACCACAAAAGTGAGATCCGGGACAACAAGAAAAATGGTGAGTCCTCCAGAGGGAGGAAACGGCCTGAAAAATCCATGAAACAACCCATTCACCCCAAAAGTTATAGGCGGAGCCTGGAGGACTGATCAACCGGCCGAGAGTCCCGAAATAACAATGACTGGCCATAGCTGCCGGATCTGTTCCCACCGGTCTCTTATCTATTGGTGCATTCAGTCCGCTTGTTGCATAGACATCATGACATAGCAAGGATGGTGGGAGCCCCTCATAATGGGCACTTCAAGTGTACAGACCCGGGAACTCAGCACAGGGATGGGGGGAGCCCCTCATAATGGGCACTTCAAGTGTACAGACCCGGGAACTCAGCACAGGGATGGTGGGAGCCCCTCATAATGGGCACAGCAGGTGTACAGACCCGGGAACTCAGCACAGGGATGGTGGGAGCCCCTCATAATGGGCACAGCGGGTGTACAGACCCGGGAACTCAGCACAGGGATGGTGGGAGCTCCTCATAATGGGCACAGCGGGTGTACAGACCCGGGAACTCAGCACAGGGATGGTGGGAACCCCTCATAATGGGCACAGAGGGTGTACAGACCCGGGAACTCAGCACAGGGATGGCGGGAGCGCCTCATAATGGGCACAGCGGGTGCACAGACCCGGGAACTCAGCACAGGGATGGTGGGAACCCCTCATAATGGGAACAGCAGTAGTGGATAGTAAAGACCACTGAGGCTGCCATATGCAAACACTGGAGACCTCAACTCTGCCATGACCGCACTCCAGCGTCCTCCAATGCAAAGCCAATGCTGCTCTCACAACGTGCTATGGGGGTTGGGCTGGTGCACCCTCTGGGACACTGGAGAAACCAGACTTTTTACAAGAGCGGTAGTAAAGCATCTGATGTCACCCATCATTTACTTAATCCACTTGGAGTTTGGTGCAAATTGCCGTCACCAGACGCGTTTCATGTCCCTGTAATCATTCATGATACTTAAAAGTCATATCAAATCATCATAGTACACACATGGGAGAGAGAGGAGCCGGTGCCGAGAGTCCGGAGCCTGCTGCGGGGGAAGGGATTCCCTCCGGTTAATATTGAAGAAGTCCTGATATGACGTCTAATCGTTTCCCAATAAAACACATCTCTGCGGCAGCGAAGCGGCGATGGCGGCGGACGCGACGGCTTGGGGCTCAGCGACGGATTTACATCTACACACGGAGCGCTGATGCCTTGAGCTTTTAGCATCTCCAGTTAATCCCGGGGGTTCCCGGAGCGGCGTTTGATCTGGGGCAGGAGCCGGCTTGCAGAGGAGAACTTCAAAGCCCGACGGTCCAGAGGAGAGGACTGGAGTGTCGTGAGAACCTCGGAGCTCCGGGAAGGACACGAGGCTCCTCGATCCCCATAATTCCTTCAACATAAACTGATCCCTCCGCACCTCGCGCCCGTCACCGCCTGCAGACACTCAGATTGTATCCTCTGTGAGGAACGATGGTGCAGAGGCCGCGCATCCTTCACCATTTGTCCTCCTTGTAGAGGCACGATCACACCATCGCACCCCAGAGCATGATGATTTTTTTAGCGCATTAGAAGACATCGGGGGAAATTTATCAAAGAAATTGCGACAGTTTTAGCCTCTTAGATAATTTTTTTTTAATGTGCAAATCTGTCTTTCAACATGCGCCCCCGTTTTCACCTGAGCGCGCACTACTTTTCCAACTGCAACTTCTTTCATCTGCACTTGTTCTGCGCCTGTCTAAGGCCCCATTCACACTGAGCGATTTATCGCGTGCTAATTATCACGGCTATTTATCGTGCGATATCGCTCTCCAATGCATGGCAATGGGGCTCTGTCCGTTGCTGTCGCGGGTCGTGTGTCGCTACAGCAGGACCCTTTTTGGAGCGGATTTTGCCGCGATTCTAGCATGCTCAATGCAAGCGCGACAAACGCGCGATTTGCGAATCGCTCAGTGTGAATGGGGCCTAAGACTGGAGCATCACCTAAGAAAACAATCACAACTTAAGAAGTCCCCGTGACCACTTCTTCAAAAAGCCACAGTTAAGCGTTTTGCCCGGAGTTACAAGTCTTCTTTCCTGGAGTCTATTAAAGGAGAACTATGAGGGGGGGGGGGGGGGGGGGTTTTTCACCCCTC